>NW_023412680.1:0-13303 GCF_903995425.1 Onychomys torridus
TCAATAGATTTATTCAGAACTAATAATAATAAGTAAGGAATTTCTAGACCTTGAGTTAAACTTGTTGAGTTAAAATTTGCAGGCAAAGATGTTACAAAGCTCCTACAATTGGCAGAGATTAACATTATTACTCAGAAAAATGTATGCTCTGGACAGTGAAAATATTTAGGATCTCCATGGAGTGCAACAGCACCTATAGAAGATTCACAATGAGAAAATGACAATTCCTATGAAATACCTTTGACTGAAATGTGGATCAAATAGAGCTGTGCCAGAGAATGATCACTTTTGGACATATTCCCAAGGATTATCACAAGGATATTACTGTTACTTTGACCCATGCACAGCTTAAGGGTACAGTTTAAGATGAGGGCAGGACATGCAGAATTTCAGAAATGGTTCTGTATTACAGGAATTAAGAAGTCTTGCAAACATGAGAGCTCCAAAGGTGCTTGCATCAGGATTCATAATTCAATGACAAGTGGTGTGAGGCATGCCCATAGACCTGTAAGGTGGCCCTAAAATGATATTGTATCTAGAATGGCTTTGGCTGAGAATAACTATATGAATGTTGTGGTGCTCATCCAAGATTTGGGTAATGTGTGTACACAAACTGATCTGAACTTAGAAGACACCCTAGTGTGCACTAAATCATCTCAATAGTACTCTTCTTCTTCTTCCTTCTTCTTCTTCTTCTTCTTCTTCTTCTTCTTCTTCTTCTTCTTCTTCTTCTTCTTCTTCTTCTGATGATGATGTGTTTTAATTTTATACATCAGCCATGGGTTCCCATGTCCTCCGTCCTCCTGACCCACCCAAAATTTTCGCCATCACCTCCCCTGTATTCCAATGTCCTCCAGGACCAAGACACCCCTGGGGATTCATTTAAACCTGGTAGATTCAGTACAGGCAGCTCCTGTCACCTCCTTCCAGGCTGAGCATGTGTTCCTGTGTAAGTCCAAGGTTCCAAACAGCCAGCTCATGCACTAAGGACAGGTCCCAGTCCCACAGCCTGGATGCCTCCCAAGCAGTTCAAGCTATTAAATTGTCTCACTTGTCTAGAGGGCCTGATCCAGCTGGGGACTCCACAGCCATTGGTTCATAATTCATGTGCTTCCATTCAATTGGGTATTTATCTGTGTGCTTTTTGCAATCTTGGATTCAACAATTCATGCTCTTGCAGTCCCTCCTCTTTCTCAACAGTTGGAAACCTGGAGCTCCACCTGGGGCCTGGCTGAGGATCTCTGCGTCCACTTCCATCAGTTATTGGATGAGAGTTCCAAGACGACTGTTAGGGTGTTTAGTCATGTGATCACCAGATTATGTCATATCAGGCTTTCTCTCGACCATTGCCAGCACACTACAGAGGATATATCACTGTGGATTTCTGGGAACCTCTCCAGCACTCTGCCTATTCTTGTTCTCATGCAGTCTTCATTTATCATGGTCTGTTATTCCTCGTTCTCCCTTTCTGTTCTTGATCCACCTGGGATCTCCTGCTCCCCTAAGCTTTCTTTCCCTCAAACCTTGCCCTTCATTACTCCCACTGTCGTCCATGTTGTTCATATAGATCTCATCCATTTCTCTGTCATTGGGTGATCCCTGGGTTTTTCCTAGGGTCCCGGTTTTCTACATAGCCTCCCTGGAATTGTGTAGCAGTCTAGTCATCTTTCTTTTACATCTAGTATCCTCCTAGGAGTGAGTACATACCATGGTGTTTGTCCTTCTGAGTCTGGGTTACCTCACTCAGGATAATTTTTTTCTAGATCCATCCATTTGCCTGCACACCTCATGATGTCATTATTTTTCTCTGCTGAGTAATAATCCATTGTGTATACGTACCGTATTTTCTTTATCCATTCTTCAGTTGAAGGGCATTTCGGTTGTTTCCAGGTTCTGGCTATTACAAACAAAGCTGATATGAACATAGCAGAGCAAATGCCCTTGTAGTATGATTGAGCATTCCTTAGGTATATGCCCAAGAGTGCTACAGCTGGGTCTTGGGGGAGATGGATTTCCAATTTTCAAAGGAAGCGCCATATTGATTTCCAAAGTTGTTGTACAAGCTTGCCTTCCCATCAGCAGTGGAGGACAGTTCCCCTTGCTCCACATTCTTTCCAGCATAAGCTGTCTTCTGTGTTTTTGATCTTAGCCACTCTGACAGGTGAAAGATGGTATCTCAGAGTCATTTTGATTTTCATTTCCCAGATAATTAGAGATGTCCAACAATTCCTTAAATGTCTTATAGCCATTTGAACTTCCTCTGTTGAGAATTCTCCATTTAGTTCTATAGCCCATTTCTTAATTGGACTGTTGGGCATTTTGATGTCTAATTTCTTGAGTTCTTTACACATTCTGGATATCAGCCCTCTGTCAGATGTGGGGTTGGTGAAGACCTTTCCCATTCTGTAGGCTGTTGCATTGTCTTGTTTACCATGTCCTTTGCTCTACAAAAGCTTCTCAGTTTCAACAGGTCCCATTGATTAATTATTTCTCTCAGTGTCTGTGCTACTGGTGTTATATTAAGAAAGTGATCTCTGGTGCCAATGTGTTCAAGAGTACTTCCTACTTTCTCTTCTATCAGGTTCAGAGTAAATGGGTGTATGTTGAGGTCTTTGATCACTTGGAGTTAAGTTTTGTGCATGGTGACAGATATGAATCTATTTGCAGTTTTCTACACATTGACATCCAGTTATGCCAGCACCATTTGTTGAAGATGATTTGTTTTCTCCATTGCACATTTTTGGGTTCTTTGTCAAAAATTATATGTTCGTAGGAATGCAGGATAATGTCAGGGTCTTCTATTGGATTCCACTGGTCCACATGTCAGTTTTTATGCTAGTACCAAGCTGTTTTTATTATGGTAGTTCTTTAGTTGAGCTTGAGGTCGGGGATCTTGATGCCTCCAGGGTTGTTTTATTGTAAAGTGTTCTTTTGGCTATCCTGGGTTTTTTGTTTTGCCATTTGAAGTTGAGTATTATTCTTTCCAGATATGTGAAGAATTGTGTTGGTAATTTGATGGGGATTGCGTTGAATCTGTAGATTGCTCTTGGTAAGATCGCCATTTTTACTAAGTTAATCCTGCCTATCCATGAGCATGGGAGATCTTTCCATTTTCTGACATCTTCTTCAATTTCTTTCTTCAGGAACTTAAAGTTCTTGTCATATAGGTCCTTCACATGCTTAGTTAGAGTAAGCCCAAGGTATTTTATATCATTTGTGGCTATTGTAAAGGGTGATGTAGCCCTGATTTCCTTCTCAGCCTGTTTGTCTATTGTATATAGGAGGGCTTCTGATTTCTTTGAATTGATCTTGTATCCTGCTACGTTGCTAAAGGTTTTTATTAGCTGTATCAGTTCCTTGGTTGAAGTATTGGGGTCACTCATATATACTATCATGTCTTCTGCAAATAGGGAAAGCTTGACTTCTTCCTTTCCAATTTTTATCCCTTTATCTCCATATGTTGTCTTATAACTCTGGCTAGAACTTCAGGTACTACATTGGATAAGTATGGGGAGAGGGGACAGCCTCGCCTTGTTCCAGATTTTAGTGGTATTGCTTTGAATTTCTCTCCATTTAATTTGATGTTGGCTGTTGGCTTGCTGTAGATTGCCTTTATTATGTTTAGGTATGTTCCTGTATTCCTGAATGCTCCAAGACCTTTATCATGAAGGGGTGTTGGATTTTGTCAAATGTCTTTTTAGCATCTAGTGAGATGATCATGTGGTTTTTTTTCTTTGAGTTTGTTTATATGGTGTATTACATTGACGGACTTTCATATGTTGAACCACCCTTGCATCCCAGGAATGAAGCCTACTTGATCATGGTGGATAATTGTTTTGATGTGTTCTTGGAGTCTGTTTGCCAGAATTTTATTGATTATTTTTGCATCAATGTTCATGAGGAAGATTGGTCTGTAGTTCTCTTTCTTTGTTTCACCTTTGTTTAGTTTAGGAATCAGGGTAATTGTAGCCTCATAGAATGAGTTTGGTAATATACCTTCTGCTTCTATTGTGTTTAACAATTTAAAGAGTATTGGTATTAAGTGTTCTTTGAAGATCTGGTAGAATTCTGAAGTGAAATCATCTGGTCCAGGGCTTTTTTTTGACTTTTAATGACTGATTCTATTTCCTTAGGGGTTATTGGACTATTTAAATGGTTTATCTGCTCTTGATTTAACATGGGTATGTGGTACCTATCCAGAAAATTATCCATTTCTTTTAGATTTTCCAGTTTTGTGGAGTAGAGTTTTTTGAAGTATGACCTGATGATTCTCTGGATTTCCTCATTGTCTGTTGTTATGTCCCACTTTTCATTTCTGATTTTGTTAATTTGTATGCTTTCTGTCTGTCTTTTGGTTAGTTTGGATAAGGGATGGTCTATCTTGTTGATCTTCTCAAAGAACCAACTCTTTGTTTTATTAATCCTTTGTATTGTTCTCTTTATTTCTATTGTATTGATTTCAGCTCTCAATTTGATAATTTCCTGGAGTCTGTTCCTCCTGGGAGACTTTGCTTCTTCCTGTTCAAGGGCATTCAGGTGTGCTGTCAAGTCACTAGTGTGAGATTTCTCCAGCTTCTTTATGTGTGCATTCAGGGTTATGAATTTTCCTCTTAGCACTGCTTTCATAGTATCCCATAAGTTTGGGTATGTGGTGTATTCATTTTCATTGATCTCTAGGAAGTCTTAAATTTCTTTCTTTATTTCATCCTTAACCCATTGGTGATTCAGTTGAGCATTATTCAGTTTCCATGAGATTGTAGGATTTCTGTAGTTTTTTCCATTGTTGCAATCTAACTTTAAACCATGGTGGTCTAATAGAATACAGGAGGTTATTCCAATTGTTTTGTATCTGTTGAGATTTGCTTTGTGGACAAGTATGTGGTCGATTTTAGAGAAGGTTCAACAGGGTGCTGAGAAGAAGGTGTATTCTTTTTTGTTTGGGTGGAAAGTTCTGTAGATATGGATTAAGTCCATTAGAGCCATAACATCAGTTAAGACCATTATGTCTCTGTTAAGTTTCAATTTGGCCGATCTGAGGTGAAAGTGGGGTGTTGAAGTCTCCCACTATTAATGTGTGGATTTTTATATATGATTTATGCTTTAGCAATGTTTCTCTTACATATGTGGGTGCCCTTGTGTTTGGGGCATAAATGTTCAGAATTGAGACTTCATCTTGGTGGATCTTTCCTGTGATGAATATGTAATGTCCTTCATCATCTCTTTTGATTGATTTTAGTTTGAAGTCTATTTTGCTGGATATTAGGATGTTATACCAGATTGCTTCTTTAGACCATTTGATTGGAAAGTGTTTTCCCAGCCTTTTATTCTTAGGAGGTGTCTGTCTTTGAATTTGAGGTGTGTTTCTTTTATCCAGCACAGAGATGGGTCCTGTTTTCGTATCCCTCTGTTAGTCTGAGTCTTTTTATAGGTGAATTAACTCCATTGATATTAATGGATATTAATTACCATTGATTGCTTGTTCCTGTTGTTATTTTTATTTTTTGGTGGTAGTGTGTGTGTACTTCCATTCTTTGGGGTTTACTGCTGTGGTGTTATCTATTGCCTGTGTTTTCATGGGTGTATCTGCCTTCCTTAAGTTGGAATTTTCCTTCTAGTGCTTTCTGTAGGGCTGGGTTTGTGGATAAGTATTGTTTAAATCTGGTTTTGTCTTGGAAGGTCTTGTTCACTCCATCTATGAGGATTGAAAGTTTTGCTGGGTATATTAGTCTAGGCTGGCATCCATGGTCTCTTAGTGTCTGCATTATAGCTGTCCAGGTCCTTCTGGCTTTCAAACTCTCCATTGAGAAATCAGGTGTTATTCTGATGGGTTTGCCTTTATAAGTCACTTGGCATTTTTCCTTTGCTGCCCTTAATTTTATTTCTTTATTCTGTATGTTTAGTTGTTTAATTACTATGTGGCTAGGGGTCTTTTTTGAGGGTCTAGTCTGTTTGGTGTTCCATAGGCTTCTTGTATCTTCATAGGCATTTTGTTTTTAAGGTGGGAAAGTTTTCTTCTATGATCTTGTTAAATATATTTTCTGTGTCTTTCAGTTGGTATTCTTCTCCTTCCTCTATCCCTATGGTTTGTAGGTTTGGTCTTTTTATGGTGTCCCAAATTTCTTGGACATTTTCGGTCATGACTGTGTTGGTTTAATGTTTTCTTTGACTGATGAATGTATTTCTTCTAATGTATCTTCAACACCAGAGATCCTCTCTTCCATCTCTTGCATTCTGTTGGTTATACTTGCATATGAAGTTCCTGTTTGTTTTTCAGATATTCTTTCGAGGACTTATTTTTGTCTTCTGCTTTAATTGTCCTTTCCTCTTGTATTTTATAGTGTTCTTCCCAGTTTTTGTTTGTCTGTTTTTCTACTTCATTTTTGATTACTTCTATATAAAGCTCTAGCCTCTTCATGATGTTACTTATAAGGTTGTTTCCTCCTCCTCCTCCTCCTCCTTCTTCTTCTTCTTCTTCTTCTTCTTCTTCTTCTTCTTCTTCTTCTTCTTGTATTCCATGATGTTCAGGTCTAGCTGTTGGGAAGGGCTAGGTATTGGTGATGTTGTATTGCTCTTTATTTTGTTGTATGTACTTCTGCCTTGACAAGTGCCCATATCCTCTGGGGTTCGTTCTTGGTCTTATCAGTGTACTTGGTCCAGAGAGAGCTGAGAGATTTTGAGAGCCTCTCTCTGGTCCAGATGGAAGCTCTGGGCCAGATGGGAGCACTTGTGTAGATGAGAGTGCTGGCTGGATAGGAGCTGGGGGTCTGAACTGTGAGTCTCGGGAAGTCCCTGGGGTCTCCTTATTTTGTCAAGATGGAAGCTCCTCTTGCCAGATGGGAGTTCTGGGACAGAATGGAAGCTCTGGTCCAGCTGGGAGTTCCAGGGCAGGATAGTAGGTGGGGGCTGGTCTCTGATTCTCAGGAAGTCACTGGGGTTCCTGGCAGATGGGTGTGAGAGCAGTGTGTGGAGACTGCAATGTCTGCCTGCAGTCTTGGAAAAGGGGAGCCTTCCTGCAGGGCCTGCTGATTGGCCTGGAAATCAGAGATACAAGACCCATTATAATAGCCACAAATGATATAAAATATCTTGGGGTTACTCTAACTAAGCATGTGAAGGACCTATATGACAAGAACTTTAAGTCCCTGAAAAAGGAAATTGAAGAAGATGTCAGATAATTGAAAGACCTCCCATACTCATGGATAGGCAGAAGTACATACAACAAACTAAAGAGCAATACAGCATGACCAGAACATAGCCCTTCTCCAACAACATGGAAAGGGAGAAGAAAATAACATTATAAGTAACATCATGAAAATCTAGAGCCTTATATAGAAGAAATCAAAAATAAAGTGGAGAAACAGACAAAAAAATGGGAAGAACGCTATAAAAAAACTAGAGGAAAGGACAATTAAAGCAGAAGTAAACAGTAAGTACCTGAAAGAATATCATGGAAAAGCAAGGGAAACAGTTCAAGACCTGAAGAGGAAAATAGAAAAATGAAGAAGACACTAGCAGAAGGAATGCTGGAAATAGAAAATCTGAGGAAACACACAGGAACTTCAGATGCAAGTATAACCAACAGAATGCAAGAGATGGAAGAGAGGATTTCTGGTGTTGAAGATAGTTAGAGGAAATAGATTCATCAGTCAAAGAAAACACTAAAACCAACAAAGTCATGACCCAAAATGTCCAAGAAATTTGGAACACCATGAAAAGACCAAACCTATGAATAATAGGGATAGAGGAAGGAGAAGAATACCAACTCAAAGGCATAGAAAATATATTTAACAAGATCATAGAAGAAAACTTTCCCAACTTAAAGAACGAAATGCCTACAAAGATCCAAGAAGCCTATAGAAAACCACACAGACTAGATCCCCCAAAAAAGTCCCCTTGCCACATAATAATTAAACAACTAAATGTACAGAATAAAGAAATAAAATTAAGGGCAGCAAAGGAAAAATGCCAAGTGGCTTATAAAGCCAAACCCATCAGAATAACACCCAATTTTTCAATGGAGAGTTTGAAAGCCAGAAGGACCTGGACAGCTATAATGCAGACACTAAGAGACCATGGATGCCAGCCTAGACTAATATACCCAGCAAAACTTTCAATCCTCATAGATGGAGTGAACAAGACCTTCCAAGACAAACCCAGATTTAAACAATACTTATTCACAAACCCAGCCCTAACAAAAGCACTAGAAGGAAAATTCCAACCTAAGGAAGGCAGATACACCCATGAAAACACAGGCAATAGATAACACCACTGCAGTAAACCACAAAAAAGAGAAGTACACACACACTACCACCAAAAAATAAAAATAACAACAGGAACGAACAATCACTGGTCATTAATATCCGTTAATATCAATGGACTTAATTCACCTATAAAAAGACTCAGACTAACAGAATGGATACGAAAACAGGACCCATCTTTCTGCTGGATAAAAGAAACACACCTCAAATTCAAAGACAGACACCTCCTAAGAATAAAAGGCTGGGAAAAGACTTTCCAATCAAATGGTCTTAAGAAGCAAGCTGGTGTAGCCATCCTAATATCCAGCAAAATAGAATTTATAATAAAATCAATCAAAAGAGATATTGAAGGACATAACAAACTCATTGCAGGAAAGATCCACCAAGATGAAGTCTCAATTCTGAATCATGTAGATTAACAAGAGACAGACAAGGTATTCATTTGCCTTTATTATTAGGAAACTCCCTGAGGTGTCTCTTTCAGGTCTCCATGGTAAATTCAGTTCAGACCATTCCTGCCATTGTAGAAGAAACTCCTTCCCAGAGCAATTAAATAATCGATGTCTATTGCAAAAAAAGTACTGCTTACAGAGATAAAACAGCTAAAGCAGAGAGAACAAAAAATTCAGGAGCAACCATAAGGTAAATTCTTTTGTCAAGCATCAATAAATGAACAAATTCAAAAATTAAAAGCGGAGTTGTGTAGCAGTCTAGTCATCTGTGTTTTACATCTAGTATCCTCCTATGAGTGAGCTGTAACACTCTTGGGCATATACCCAAGGAATGCTCAATCATACCACAAGGGCATTTGCTCAGCTATGTTCATATCAACATTGTTTGTAATAGCCAGAACCTGGAAACAACCTAGATGCCCTTCAACTGAAGAATGGATAAAGAAAATATGGTACATATACACAATGGAGTACTACTCAGCAGAGAAAAACAGTGACATCATGAGGTTTGCAGGCAAATGGATGGATCTAGAAAAAAATCATTCTGTGTGAGTTAACCCAGACTCAGAAGGATAAACATGCTATACTTTTCTTGACATTGAAATATGTCTGCTCTTGGCAGCACCCATTTACTTCAAATAGAAGGATGGGCCTTGATGACACTCTATGTGGAGTTCATGTTCTTCTTGGCAAATATAGCCATTTGGGCAAGAAACTTTTCTTGCCTGGACTGCTTGCCAAGATGCTGTATCAACAGGACATGCAAGATTCATATAAAGTTAACCATGGAACTCTTAAAGCAAGATGGTCCTTCATGTTCCTGCTTCACAGAGAAACTGCCAGGCATTCTACAGGTCACAGAGAGAAGTGACTGAGAGACTCCATGCCTGTGAGCAGAAGATGAATGCTCCAACATTGCAGGAAAACTTTGAGTGACTGTCTAGGCATCCTGCTGTGTCTATCATTATAGATTGTTGGAAGTTTCTTACAATGTTCTTCCTGATTTCTTAGGTAACATTATATTCTTCTGGGGTCTTTTATGTAGTTGAAGACTATATAGTTATAATTTTTGTCAGTTATGACAAAAGATTAATTTAATATAAAACTTTAGTCTCATAATTATAGGATAGATAGAAATTTTCATTATATTTTACCAAATAATAAATAAACTAGATATTATAACTGTAATTCTTGCTTGGTATATGTAGGTTTACTATGTTAAAGTTAAAATTTTCCTTTTAATTAAACAGAAAAGGGAAATGCTGTAGGACAATGCTTTTGTATACCGGTTTAATAAAATTCTGATTGAGCGGTAGCTAGGCAGAAAGTATAGGTAGAATAAGCAGACAAGGAGAACTCTGGGAAGAGGAAGGCTGAGTCAAGAGATGCCAACCCGCCATCCAGGGAGCAGCACATAACATGTGGTGGCATATAGATGAACAGAAATGGGCTGAGTTTAAGTGTAGTCAGTCATTAGCCTGAGCTAATGACCAAGAATTTTAATAAATATAAGCCTCTGGGTGTTTTTGTGGGTCTGAACAGCTGCAGAACAGACAGAACACAGGAAAACTTTCAGCTATATTTTCCCTTGTTTTCTCTGCATCTGTCTTTGGCCTACAGACCTAGCATATGTGATAGCCTCATCATTGAAGTAGGATTTTCTAAAGGGCATTCCTACCTTGGTTTGGGGAGGTTTGGTTGTCCTTTAGTTTGTGTCTTATTTTTCTATTTTGGACAGCATAATGTCACCAGTCAAAGCAAGGGCATTTTCTTGCCCAGGGGCTAACTTGCCACTAGGAAAGTAAATTCCATATGTAGTTTCTTTGTTGCCCATAATCTTCTCTGAAGTATATTGATGCAGTCAGGAAAAGACAAGTCTCAATGTCATAAAAAATGAATTTATGTTATTAAAACATCTAAAATGCCATTTTCTATAAATCAATGAAGTTTGAAGATGACCTGTCAATCAAAAATGTATTTTTCTTTGACCTTAAAACCATACCTAACCTGACTACATGTTTGATTGCAATAAGTAACTAAATAATAATTTGCATTTCTTTCTACCTTAATTAGTTGGTAAAAACTTTCAAGGACTAGCAATTTGCTTTACATTTTTAAATGAGCTGTATGGGTACAATAACTTGAACAAGAATAGAAATATATGAACAGTATTTTCTAACATAATTAATCTCAAAATTATATCAGTAGGCATGATTTGTATACAATATACAAAAGTCCAACCCAATGTAAAATATTTAAATATAGCAATTGCTCTCTAAATGTAGACTCAATAATCTATATTTGTGTCTTATCATATCTATATACTCCCCTTTTTCTTTTCAGAGAAGATTCAATAATTTATCCTTTAATCCCATTATTTATATATCATTTCAGAGTATATTTAATAATCTACCTTTCTATATTGTAGTTAAGAGTTTTCCTGCCTGGCCCAGTCAGGACAAATCTCTCTTACCCACCAGTCCCACAATCGCTCAGACCCAACCAAGAAAGCACACAGAGACTTACATTGTTTAGAAACTATATGGCTGTGGCAGGCTTCTTGTTATCTACTTCTTCTATCTTAAATTAACCCATTTCTGTTAGTCTATACTTTGCCACATGGCTCGTGGCTTACCAGTGTCTTTACATGTTGCTTCTCATGGCGGCGGCTGGCGGTGTCTCTCCCCAGCCTTCTACTTCCCAGAATTCTCTACTCTCTTGTCCCGCCTATACTTCCTGCCTGGCCACTGGCCAATCAGAACTTTATTTTCACAGAGCAATATCCACAGCACTTCCCCTTTTCTTTTTTTTTTTTTAAGGAAGGTTTTAACTTTTATATAGTACAATTACATATAACAAAACAATTATCAAGCAAGAATTATAGTTACAATATTAAAGAAGATATCCTATCTATCTTATATTTGTGAGTCTAAGGTTTTATATCTAACTTATCTTTTATCATAATTGAGTAAATTATAACTATCTAGTCTTCAACCACATCAAAGACCTCAGAAGGATATAATATTACCTGGGAACCGGGAGAAGGATGTAACCATTTTTCAGGAGCCTTATAAGAGTAGACAGAGACAGCTGGCAGCCTGGACAGTCACCTAATGTTCCTTTGTAGAGTTGGGGCATCTGTTTTTAGCCCACAGGGCTAGAGTCTCTTGGTCACTTCTCTCAGTGTCCTGTAGAATGTCTGGTAGTTTCCTCTGTGAAGCAGGAACCTGAAGGACCATTTTGTTAAACTAAGTTTAGTGGTCACCTTTCTATGGGTCCTGCATGTCCAGTTGATCAAACAGTCCAGGCAAGAACACTTTCTTGCCCAAATGGCTATTTTTACCAAGGTGAAGATAAGATACGAAGTGTCTTTAATGCCCATCCTCTTCTCTGAAGTAAATTGGTGTTGCCAGGAGCAGACATGTCTCACTGTCCAGAAAGTCTAAATTTTAAAAATATTTTAAATGCCATATTCTGTAGGCCTTTGAAGTATTTGAAGATTACCTATCTATCTGAAATATCTCTATGTATATCTAGAAGACTAACTAACATGGCTATGAGTATGATTATCATAGATGATTAATTATTAATCTACTTTTAATTATCCATTACAATTTTAAATGAGCTATACAAACATAATACCTTAAACACAAGTAGAAATATATACATAGTATAACAAAATTAACTTTAAGTTTGTATCAATAGACTAAAATCTATACCAATGTAAAACATTTTAAACAAGTTGTTGCTCTTTAGAAGTAAGTTCCTTCCTTAATCTACCCTTTCATCCCATTATATCTATATCATATCCGCTTTTCTTCTTTAGAAAGAGATCTCATTTAAAATCAACCTGCTTTAAATAAAAATATTGGTTTTTTTCTTTGTTCCACACCAGAGGGCTCTTCTGATTTGGGACACAAGAATCTCTTAACCTTTTCTTTTAGCAATATGTCTGGGTTTAGAGAAAGAGTGAGCCAATTCCATCTCCAAAGCCAGCTTGATAATTTTGGGAATGTGGGCGTAGTTTCTCTTACTACTTCCTGCTGGAGGGGGGCGCTGTATCTTATGGGGACACAAAGAAAATTTTAGGATTATGGAGTAGTCCATTAGGGTGAACCTCTGAGCCAGTTGCCTTGAAAGCCCTCTGGATGTTGGATCATCTGGGCCATGGTGTCATCGGAGACCTTTCAGGTGGTCTTGGCTGATCAAACCTGATGTATCTTAATCTGGAACAAATCCACAGCCTCTGGCTTTCTGTGGAAACAAAAGCAGAGACTCTTTTCCAAAGCAACATATCCTTATATCCAAATTTTGAAGTCAAGTTACCTTTAAAATTTACATATTTGTTTATCTCAACAGTTTTTACGATCAAATCTTTTTCTGTAGTTAAAAATCCCAAAGACAAGACAAACCAGATTCTTTGTGTAATATCCATCTTTGTAAGACTGAAATGCCACTGTGGCTGCCGGCTCCGCCCACCTCAGCTTCCCAACATGGCGGTGATACAGTTTACCGCCAGCTCTGGGTCTGGAGCCATGTGTACTATCAACTATCAGAAGCAGTTCTATCAAAGCAGCGCATAGCCCAGAAACT
>NW_023412681.1:0-16856 GCF_903995425.1 Onychomys torridus
TCCATCCATTCATCATCACACCATCCAACCACCCCCCCCATCCATGCCACCCACCCATTCACCCACCCACCACCCATCCATCCATCGCACCCACCATCCATCCATTCATCCACCCTCCCTGGAATCCCCCCCCCATCCATGCCCCATCCATCCATCCATATAACACCCCACCCACCCATCCATCCATCCATCTACCCACACATCCATCCATCCACCCACCCATTTACCCACCCACCCATCCATCCATCCACCCATCCATTCCATCCACATGTTCACCCACTTGTCCATCCTTCCTCCTCTACACTCAATGTGACTGTTCACTCTTACCCCCCAAATATAAAGTTCAATCACACCCAAAAGTGAGTAACAGGACACCCAGGAGACTGCTCTACAGATCGAGATCCAGGATAGGCACCAAAGCTATACATAGAAACCCTGTTTTGAAAAAAAAACACAAAAGAAAAAATTAAAGCTGACTTTGTAGTTGGAGTGTGGCTCTCTCCTCTAAATCCAACCATGCTTGGAGAAAGAACATGCAAAATCTCTGTATCAAATCCAAGGCAGCCTAGGTCATTTTGGGGTCATACTTCTGTGAATTCTTCTGCATAAGGGAGAATTAGCCTTAAGCAGGGCCAAGCTCCCTTCTTGCATATCTAATGCTATGTTATCAGCTCTAAAACAATATACACACAAACCAACAGAAATTGACTCAGCATTTTGTATTCACATATTTGTCCATCCTTATTCACAGATACTTAATAAGGAAGAAATTAGAAGTGATGAATTTGAGAAGGGATGGAGAAAAGACAAGTATGGTGGAAAGTCACATAATATATTTTAACTAAAATGTATCAAAATAAATTTTAAATGAAAATGTGGCTAGAGAGATAACTTAGCAGTCAAGACCACTAGGTGTGGTTGCAGAGAACACAGGTGCCATTCCCAGATATCACCTGTTAGCTAACCATCTCCTATAACTCAAGTCCCAAGGGATCTGATGCCCTCTTCTGGCCTCTGCAGGTACTGCAGAGATATGCCTGGACACAAATACACTTGTAGGTAAAAAAAAATAAATCTTAAAAAATGTAATTCTCAAAGAATGCTGCTATGAACATAGCTGAGCATGTGCCCTTGTGGTATGATTGAGCATTCCTTGGGAATGTGCCCAAGAGTGGTATAGCTGGGTCTTGGGGGAGATTGATTCCCAATTTTCTAAGAAAACGCCATATTGATTTCCAAAGTGGTTGTACAAGCTTGCATTCCCACCAACAGTGGAAGAGAGATCTCCTTGCTTCCCATCCTCTTCAGCATAAGCTGTCTTCATTGCTCTTTATCTTAGCCATTCTAATGGGTATAATGCGGAATCACAGAGTCATTTTGATTTGCATTTCTTTGATGATTAGTGATGTTGAAAATTTCTTTAAATGTCTTTCAGCCCTTTGAGCTTCCTCTGTTGAGAATTCTCTCTTTAGTCCTGTAACACAATTTTTAATTGAACTGATGGGTATTTTGATATCGAATTTCTTAAGTTCTTTATATATGCTGGATATCAACCTTCTGTCAGATGTGGGGTTGGTGAATATCTTTTCCTATTCTGTAGGCTGTTGTTTTTTCTTGTTGACTGAGTCCTTTGTGCTATGAAAGCTTCTCAGTTTCAAGAGACTGAATAATTCTTTCTCTCAATGTCTGTGCTACAGGTGTTTTTTGTAACATCCAGAACCAGGAAGCAACCTAGATCGCCTTCAACTGAAGAATGGATAAAGAAAATGTAGTATATATACACAATGGAATTCTACTCAGCAGTGAAAACAATGACATCATGAGGTTTGCAGGCAAATGGATGGATCTAGAAAAAATCATACTGAGTGAGGAAACCCAGACTCAGAAAAACAAACATGGTATGTACTCACTCACAGGTAGATACTAGATACAAAGCAAAGGATGACTAGACTGCTACTCACACATCCAGGGAGGCTACCTCGTAAAGAGGACCCTAAGAAAGACATAGAAATAGCATGAAAGAGAAATGGATGAGATCTACATGAGCAAACAGGTCATGAGGGGGTGTAATGAAGTGCAAGTGTCAGGTCAAAAACACGTAATGACTGGGGATATCCCAGCTGGTACAAGAACAGAGAGGCAGAACAAGAAAACGATACCCTGATAAATGAAGATGGCATGGGAATAGAAAGAAGCAAAGTGTTAGAGAGGTACCACTGAAATCCACAAAGATACCTTCAAAATAGGCTACTGGCAATGTTCGAGAGAAAGCCCAAACTGACCTACTCTGGAGACCTGATGGCCAAACACCCTAACTGTCATTGTAGAAATCGCATCCAATGACTGATGGAAGCAGATGCAGACATACACAGCCTGGCCCCAGGTGGAGCTCCAGAAGTCCAATTGGTGAGAAAGAGGGAGGATTGTATGAGAGATGTTGAGACCATGATTGCAAAAAGCATAGGGACAAATAGCCAAACTATTGGGAACACAAGAATTGTGAACCAATAGCTGAGGAGCCCCCATGGAACTGAATTAGGCCTTCTGGAAAAGTGAGATAGGCAATTAGCTTGAACTTTTGGGAAGCCCCCAGTCAGTGAGACCAGGACCTGTCCTTAGTGCATGAGCTGGCTTTTTGGAGGCCTGGGTCCTTTACTGGGACACTTTGCTTGGCCTGGGTGAATGAGGAGGAGACTGGACCTGCCTCCACTGAATCTACCAGGCTGAGCTGAATCCCCAAGGGAGTCCTTGCCCTGCAGAAGGTGGGAATGGGGGGTGGATTGAGGGGAGGTGAAGGAGGGCAGGAGGAAGGAGGATGGGGTAATCTGTGGCTGATATGTTAAATTAAATTAATTATAAAATTTTTAAAAATTTAAATTTTTTATTTTAAAAAATGGAATTCTCTATCATGATGTCACAGCCCTGAGACAGAAAGCAGGCAAAGCTAGTTAAAATGAACTCCTTCTGGTCCTGCATGAAAGCAACTGTCTTTCTCTGAGGCAACATGCTCAGAGGCAAAAGCAGCCTCATTCTGAGGTTTGACTATCTCAGCAGGATTGTCCATCTAAGAACAGCATCCACACTGCTGATACATGATGTTTCCCTGATATTTTCTGTATTTGTGTTCTCATAATTTTGTATGTGTGAGAATTAAAAAAATGATACATCTTTTAAAAGTATTGATGCATCTTTTAAAATGTTGATTCTAGTGTATGATCTAAAAGATTTTTCTCCGTAAATCTTCATGTGTCTAAGTGACAATACTTGAAGTCTCCTGTCCCTATTTAAATTATTCAAAGTATATCCTGGGGCCTGATCCTAAAATAAATTTAAGGATGACATCATAAATATAATGGAAAATCAGTTCTAGTTTGGCTCCTTTTTCAGCATTTGTCAGAGTTGGGTGCATGCTCTTATTAAACAGATTTTTGTTTATTAATCTCTTGATTGTGTGGAGTAATTTATCCCTATAAAGACATATTAATTCTAGTACAGCTGTACCTCCTGCTTTTTGGAAACTATTTCTGGAACATGCTCTATTATGCTGACTCAGCTGACCTTGACCACAGTCTGTTGTTCCCCAGGGCAATGTCTTTACTGTCCTCTTGATGAAACCAACAAAATTCTTGAATTAAAGGTCTATAGCATGACTGAGTTTTGAAATCATCCATATGAGTCATGTAGTCAAATGCTCATTGCAGTCACAGGATAAGTCTTTGTGTGTGAAGCATGACTTTGGCCTTCACACCAGAACAGGAGGAATAGTTGGCTGTGTACACTGCAGGGGCAAACAGAGTAGGAAATCAGCTGCTGGAGTCACCATTAGGAAAAAGGACCTGATTATTACAAAGTTAATGATTTTGTCATTTTCCAACATAAATTAATTCATGTCCTGTGAATGAAGGCAGGCTAGATTGGTTGGTATACAATTTGGGAAGGTTAGCATAAGCCAATGAATACTGAATTTCCAAACTGGGGCACTCCTTTGCAGATCTGCTCAATCATGCTTGGCACAGTTAAGCCAGCTCAGTGAGGTGAGACATAGGTCATTGGCTGTAGCTGTGTGAGTTAGGCTACTGATCTCAGCAGCTAACATTACACACAGTGGCAAGGTAAAACAATATATTATTTATAACATTGTCTCTATCAGAGAATTCCCTGCTCTTTTTCAAGGTCAGGATAGCTATGTGTTTTTTTTTCAATTTTATGTATCCTTTTAAAAAGTCTATTATTGCTATCATTTTTTATTTCATTTTGCTTAAATGCATTACTGCTCTTATCTCTATTTGTGTCTGTTCTCCAATGTTTCTAGGTCATTAATAGTTTGGCTCCTTTTTTCTCAAGTGCTGTTTGTTATTTGTTTATGTTGAGAGTAATGTTTCCTGCAGCCCAGGCTTGCCTCATGCTATGCAACTGAGTATTTTTTTGAAAACCCAATCTTACCTCTGTTGCCCAGTGCTGGGAATACAGTCCTGCAATGGCTTTCACACTGGGACTTGACTGATTGGTGAGAATGGAAAATAGACCAGTTTATGAATGGTCTATAGTCTCTCTGGTTTTAATTGGGAATGTACAAATGAAGAAGTACCTGTGCAATCTTGAGTTCACAGACCAACTTTAATCAGGTACAGTCAGAGCACAGAAAGGAATGGGGAGGGAAATGGGTGAAAGCTTTCCTTCTGTGACAGTGGTTGACAATAGCAATGAGTATTGAAGGAATCGATAGTAGATGAACAATAAGTGTCCTGAATGGCCACACATGAGGAAATCAAGAATCTGGATAAAGAATTGAACTGTCATGAAACCAAATTACTGTAGTTAATCTAGTTCAACCATAATAGAATATATGGGTAAAATGATGTGGCCCTGCATAACAGGACTTTTATTTTCCAGGTTTAGGATGTAGACCTTGAGAGAAAAGTTGTGAGTAATCTTTGGTGTCTGTGGAGAACATGATCCTAAAGCCAGTTTCAACTTTTACAAACAGTTTTGGAATTATGATTACAGCATTTCATCAATTTCTTTCCTGGCTCTAAGTCCAAGTGTGTCAGTGATTCCAGGCTGGGCCTTGACTGGCCAGTGAGAAGGATAGATGGGAATGAATGAATGAATGCCCTAATGTAGCTCATGCTTTTACTGGGGAGTAGCAGTGCAGATATGCTTGTGGAAATGGGAGTTATTTGTCCACACATTATAATCTGTTATGGTCACAGGGCAGAAAGGAAAAGGAGGGATAGAGCATTAAAATTTTCCAGTTTTGGGCTGGGATTTAGCTCAGTGGTAGAGTGCTTGCCTAAAAATGGCGAGGCCCTGGGTTTAATCCTCAGTTCAAAAAAAAAAAAGTAATGAAAAAAATTTCCAGTTTTTTCTGTACTGCTTCTCCATTTTGGACAGCACACTGTCAGCAGTGGAAGCAAGGGCATTTCTTGCCCAGTGGCTAACATTTACCACAATGAAAGTTAACTCTATAAGGAGTTTCTTTGTTGCCCATCATCTTCTCTGAAGTAGACTGGCTCTGCCAGGAGCAGATATGTCACATTGTCATAAAAAAGAGGAAAAAAAAATCCATGTTAATAAAACATCTTAAATGCCATATTCTGCAGATCTCTGAAGAATTTAATGATGGCCTGTCTATCTAAAATATGGCTCTGCTTGACCTTGGAAACATACCTAATACAACTGACTACAAGTTTGATTGTAATGACTAACTACTAACCTGCATTTCTTTATTTTCCTAAATAGTTGAAAATAACTGCCAAGGATTAGAAAAATTGCATTACATTGTTAAAAGAACTGCATAGGGACAATAACTTGAACAATATTAGAAATATTTGTACCATATTTTCTGACACAATCAATCTCAAATTTATATCAATATATAATTTTTATACAATATACAAAAATTCAATCCCATGTAAAATATTTAAAACTAGTATTGCCTTTTAAATATAGGTTCAATAATCTACCTTTTTATCTTATATCCATATCTTCCCATTTTTCCTTTTCAGAATAGATTCAAATTATTATTTTAATCTATAATTTTTATATCTGTTTTTTTTTCAGAGTACGTTCAATAATCTACCTCTAGTCTGTATTCTCTTCTTTCTTTTTTTTTTCAAATAAGAACCTTAAATCTAATCTCCTTTGTAATCAAATATCCTAGACAATAACAATTATCTACAACCTATTGAATGACCAAAAAAGCCACCCACTCCACCTCTTGGGAATGAGGGCATCATTTTCTTAAAACTACTTCCTGCTATCTGGAGGTGACATCTTCTTTAGGGGATCCTGAAAAGGAAAATTTGCGGGTAGTTGTCAAGTCCAGGGAGAGTTAGCTGTATTATTTGTTGTCCAGTCTATGCATAATTCGAATGTGCACAGCTCGTCTCAAGTCCTTGCTCAAGTAGTCTGTGAAGCTGGATCATCTCACCTAGCCATCTCAAAATTGTCCACAGTGGTTTCTCTTCCATGGCTAGGCTTTGGGTGTTATTTTTCAGCTTTGTGGTATTGCCCTCTTCCTGATAGAATCATCATTGTTGGGCCCCATCAATTTTTGGAGACTTCAAAAATTGGGATGGTCATGATACTGCAGAAAACTGATAAAATCCCCAAGCAAAAATCATGTACAGGCAGCTAGATGAAGCCTTTTTTTCTAGGATTAGTTAGTACTCTATATGACTAGTAATATCATGACAATATTTCTTCATATAAAACTTATATAAATCTTATATAGTATTTAATATAAAATTTATACCTTAAGGAAAAGTTTTAAAGAGTCAAAATAAAACCAAAGAATTATGAGATTAGTGGCAATAGAATAGTCCCTAAATTTTGGTTTTCTTCTGTCCCATATCAGATGGCTCTTCTGACATGATACAGAGACTTTGGGTTTTCCTTTTAACAAGCATGCTTGGGTTTAGAGAAGGAGACAGTCACACTCCAACTCCAAAGCCAGCTTTAATTTTTAATTGAACTGGGACTACATAAAGACAATTTATTTGTGCATGTGTCTTTAGAGAAGAGCAGAAACAATCATGTAGGAAGACTTTTCAAATTTTATCCTGTTAGATATGTGATATAATCAACATGCCAACTTACTCTTTTTCTCTAGACTTTTTTTTTTGGATGATTTTTCCTTTTTCTTCAGCTTTTATTTCCTGGGACCTCATTGACCTTGTCTGGAAAGGAGAGAATATTCTCCCCTTCTGTCCATCTAAATACATTAGAATAGCATCCAAGAATGATTAGCAACCACTTAAAAGATCAGTTTTATACCAGTTTGGTACTTTTAACTACTACATATTATTTCAATAGCCAGACAAAACACAATAAAATTTTCTTGACATTTGTAGCTCGTGCTTTAAGTAGTTGATATCTGATCTTGCCAACTTAAATAAATACATGAACTCTAAATCTCATCCTTCATGTGCCTAAAACAACTTACTCAGAACTTCATAACTTGCAAAACCTATCCAGTCATCTTTATACTGGAGCCTTCCATGCATCACCATCTTCATCTAACTAAGTCCTTTTTTACTAATGACATTTCCACATTTATATTTTTTAATATTTTCTTTTATGTATTGCTTCCTATTTAAAATGCCATGGGACATAGGAACATTAAAAAATATGTTTATAACCTTTCAGGGGAAAGAAGCCATGTCTGTCCCATCCCCATAAGTCCCGATGATGAAGCAAAGCACCATTTCACCAAAGTCCATCCTAGGTTACCAATGAGTTTATTGAGCTTACTTACTGAACATTGTTGAAAAGGGACTTACAGAGGTTTTGATACTGTAGTGGTTTGAATCAAAATGGCTCCCAAAGTCCCATAGGGAGTGGCAATAAAGAGGTGGGGACTTGTTGGAGTAGTTGTGGTCTTGTTGGTGGAAGGATGTCACCATTACTTTCTGATACCTGCTTGTCTGAATATAGAACTTTCAGCTCTTTCTCTAGCACTTTGTATGCCTACATGATTCTGTGTTTTCTGCCATGATGATAATGGACTAAACCCTCTTAAACTGTAAGCCAGCCCCAATGAAATGTTTTCCTTTACAAGTGTTGCTGTAGTCATGGTGGCTCTTCACAGCAACAGAAAGTCTAAGTAAAATACCCAAAAGCAGCCACCCCAGGAAGGTCTCCACCAGTATGGACAATGGCTCTCCCATAGCTGCAAATGTGGAGCACGCACCTTCTCTCTACTCTTACACTGCCCATGACATTACATTTCCTAGTAGACATGGCAAGTAAGCCTGACAACACTCAAGGTAAATTCCCACTTATAAATTTGGCTTTCTCATAGGTGCATACATAGAATCAACCTCCTACCAGGACTTTTCCAGGCTATGCACTCTAGCTCCTCCCTAAAACCACAAGGTCCATGTCATTAGGGATGGATTGCAAAGAGTTGCCTGAAACAGAGGCTGTATACTCAGAAGGAGGGGCTCCCTCCTTCTATGATGGAATATCAACAGTCTTCCAACCTAGTGGTGGTCATCCTTTGTAAGAAGGCACAGCTGACCATAGGAAGGTGACAACTGTGTGTCTTAAGATAGTGCTGAGCAACAACTATTAAATAAGAGGAAGCTTCAGAGAAACTGTGTATAAGATAATGTATTAAATCAATATTATTACATTATCTTCTTACATTAAGATAATGTAATAAATCAATATTTCCTAGGCACAATGTGTTAAACTAAACCTTAGAGGAGACACAAGATAGACTTTATATAGTACATGGCATCAGTACTATGACCATGCTTTTGGATTTTAATACAAGTTTGTAGTTGATACCAAGAAACAGCAAATAGATAAGAAAACATCATGGAATTGGTGTTTGCTGCATCCTGTACAACACAACTAAGAAATCCCTCTTAAAATATCATGACCCAAGCCAGGCAGTGGTATCACATGCCTTTAATCCAAGCACTTGGGAGGCATAACCAGGCAGATGTCTGTGACTTCAAGGCCACCCTTGTCTACAGAGTGAATTCCAGAAAATGCGCAAAGCTACACAGAGAAACACAGTCTTGAAAAAACAAAAAACAAAATAAAAATGGTATGATGACCCAGCTTAGTATAGAGAGATCTTTACACAGATCACAGATAGTCTCTTTATCCAATGTGGATGAGCAACCCATTCACTGTTTCTACTGCAGACACATAACCATACATAAAGTGTGAATACACATTTACACCCTAGCATCCAAAGCTCTAACAGCCCTGGTTAGCATACTATTTATGTTTGGGATATTTTGGAGGCACCAATGCCTTAGCCAAATTCTACTTTGTGTGAATTACTATTTCCTGAGCATTGGTATATCCTTTATATCACCAATTATACACTTCAACTTTGCAGCTTAATAGCAGAGTGCTACCCCGTACATGAGATGCCATTTACAACCTCCACAAATTAACTCCAAATGGAACTTACACCTAAAAGCCAAACAAAAAATGTAGAATGTCAAGAATATACTTGAGGGCTGGAGGGATGGCTCAGAGGTTAAAAGCACTGGCTGATCTTCCTGAGGTCCTGAACTCAATTCCTGGCAACAACATGTTGGTTCACAGCCATCTATAATGAGATCTGACGCCCTCTGCTGGCATGCAGACATGCACACAGGCAAATACTGTATGTATAATTCATTTTTAATGAAGAGGCATTGAGCTTTGTGCAGTGGCAGTATGGTAGCCAATGAGGTTTATCTGAGGCACGATTATTACTAGTTGAAAATTTTTCCAAAAAGAGATGCATTGATTTAAAAAAAAAAAAAAAGAAGGAAAGAAGATACTTAAAACTAGGCCTCTCTGAGTTTGGCAACCTGCATAAGCTTTGAGAGGTTTCACTAAGGACCTGATGTAGAGAGCAAATACAGAGCTCCATCTCTAATACTAGGAATATGCTTGGAAGAGCTGGTGATACTCTGGGCCAGGGCCTTTTGAAAAGGTTTCTTTAGGTCCTCAGAACCCAACACTTTGCACACAGGGGACTGTGGTTATCAGTCCCAACACTACTGTGGATTTTGTGGATAATGTTCATCAGTTACCCCATGTTCCTCTTGTGCAACATTATCTGGTTAGCTTACTTCCAAATTTGTACACCTCCTTTTAGAATTGAATCCATAGATTTACACAACAAGAGACTTGCTATTGGATTTGGCACAAATCTCCAGGCCATCTGGGATAGGTCTGTCCTTAGATTGGAAGCCAGGGATGGGAAGCACTGTGCTTTGTCCTTTCTGCTCACCTGGTCCTGTCACTCAAACCTCCCTAGCCAATCAGAGCCTCCAATGGACCTGACAGTCAGATGGGTGGGTACTTCCAGGAGCCAGGTTCCTGACTCAGCTCTTCTCCAGAGGAAGTCAGAAGTTGTCCTGTGTACTGTGCCTCCATTGTGAAGAGAGCAGGTCAGCTCAGCACACCATGGTGAATGAGGGGTTGTTCTCCAAATATGAGTGAGGGGCTGCTGTCCCCAGGCAGGGAAGAGTGGGTGGTCTTTGTAGTGAGGTGCTGCTTTCTGCAGACTGGGTAGAGCTGCTCACTGAGGCTCTGGAGCTGGTTTGGTACATCCTTCCTGAGTTGAGTGGGAGCCAGCTTTAAGACACAGAGTTCATCCAGGTGGGGGTGGTGGCGCATGCCTTTAATCACAGCACTTGAGAGGCAGAGCCAGGTGGATATCTGTGAGTTGGAGGCCAGCCTGGTCTACAGTGGGTGATCCATGACAGGCACCAAAACTATGCAGAGAAACCCTGACTTGAAAAAAAAAAAAAAGATACACAGAGTTCATCATTTTCCTGCCTGGTCCAGCCTGGTCCTATGTGATCCTTGCAAGTCCCTGGGCTGGACTGGCTTCCTCGGAATAACTTAAATCCCAGGGCTGTATCTTCACAGAGCATTAAGAGCAGATCTGTGCTTAGAACTTCCTTTGTTATTAACATCACTGTGAAATTCTGGTGCCTGTATTGCTCATGTTGTAGTATGTGGAGAAACATCACCAGATTTGACAAACTCGGAGAATACTGGTTTCTCTAATAACTTCCAGAATTTCTGAACCTTTAGTATTTAACTGTGAGGCTTAGGATTCACCTGGAGTTAATGTTGTGGAGCTTGTGAATGGTATCTCCTGTGTAGAGTAGCCTTCCACTGCTAAACTGTGATGTAGAAGAGTAGAATTGAGGCTAGTAGAACTGATGGTATAAGGATTTAGCAGTTCTTGGAGAAATTAAATGACACAAAATAGAATGTAGGTAAGAGAGGACTGCTGTGGATATTGCTCTGTGTAAATAAAGTTCTGATTGGCCAGTGGCCAGGCAGGAAGTATAGGCGGGACAAGAGAGAAAAGAATTCTGGGAAGTAGAAGGCTGGAGAGAGACAACACCAGCTGCCGCCATGAAAAGCAACATGTAAAGACACTGGTAAGCCACAAGCCATGTGGCAAAGTATAGACTAACAGAAATGGGTTAATTTAAGATACAAGAAGTAGATAACAAGAAGCCTGCCAGGGCCATACAATTTCTAAACAATGTAAGTTTCTGTGCTTTCTTGGTTGGGTCTGAGCTGCTGTGGGACTGGCAAGTAAGAGACATTTGTCCTGACTGGGCCAGGCAGGAAAACTCTAACTACAGAGGACTGCATCCCAAATACCCTAAAGTTAAGGAGTATGCTAACTGTGCCTGTTAGAAACTAGTATGACTAGATGTAAATGTTTGTTCACTGGGATTAATCATCTGTTAAGAGACAACCTGTTTCACAACTAGCCAAAATGCTCATCTCCCCATCTAAGAGCTCTAACATGTTGCTCAACGTGCCATTACAGGGTAACAAACAACATTAAGTCCCCATATGCCATGAAGGTTCATAATTCTACAACAGCTGTATCTCCAGCCTTTTTGAAAAGGAGTTTTGAGTCAAGGACTTCCATATTGATGGAGGTGAGCTTGGAACCTGTCAGCAGCCCCATAGGACATAGCCCCTGAGTAATAATCCTAAATTCTTAGATTACAGGCAAGCAACACCAAAGTTCTAAAACACAAGTTTGAATCATGTAGTGGACTGTCCATTTCAGTAACAGAAAATGGATTTGTGTGTGCAGCATGGATTCTCCCTTCTGACCAGAAGAATAGGAACAGTGTACTGCGTACATTTCGAGGGGAAAGAAACTAGTCAATACCTAGCTCAGGGAGTGATGTTTAAGGCAGTGCAGGGGTCTCCTTTACAATGGATTCATGTGGCATGGTGAGTGACTTTTTTGTAATTTCCCTGCATGTATTAATTCCTTCAATGTGAATGAAGACACTCAGAATTAGTGGGTGTACAGTTTAGGGAGGATAGCTTGACCTACTCATAAAAAGGAGGCGATGGGCATCATCCTTTAGCAATACATGATTAGTATGTTTTCAACTTTCTGCTACTCCCAACCACCATGGTGTGATTCTGTGAAATTCAGTTCCAGGGCACAAATGAGTTTCTAAGCTACAGAGGTATCTCAGTTTCCATGATATTGGGCAGGTGAATAGGGCAGATGCCACATATCTTGTGACATAATCTATGTGGCAGGAAACAGACATGACATTAAATTATTCTTCAACATTGTTTTGTGATTGGGAATCATTGGGGCTGAGTTTGCCTGAAACCACAAGCAACTTGAGGGGCTGTAGAGCCATAGTAGGCTCTGGAGGATATCACACCCATTTGCAGAGTGGGCTCTGGAGCTTGTGGCCTATCTGGAAGCAATCTCTGTAGCTGGAAGGACAGAAAATGAACATTCTAAGGGTCACTTTGAGTTATGTTGTGAGAGTTGTGAAATCAGTGTTTATTTAATCTCTGTACACATAGTATCATTGGTTGCTGGGTGATACTGGTTAAGAGCACACTTTTTCTTAGCTGAGTTTCCTTTGGTCTTTTGAATAAAAGTTAGTACTGTTTTCCTGCTTTTGTTCTTAGCATTTTCTCTCCATCCTCTTAATTCTTTCATGAATATTGTACTTTCTATGGATGGCTGAAGCTTTGTGGTAAATACAAAAGTCACAATTTGTCAATATATGTACTATATTTTATAATCCTATTGAGCTTTCTGGGAGTTACCACTTTGCATGTAGCTTTGGAATCAGGTATTATATAATAAACTGTTGGAAATTTACTTTGGATTATATTCAATTCGTGCTGCAAATTTACCATATCATTATCTTAATATTGATGTATCATGTTCCCAAGGATCACTTATTAACTTCTGTATTTATTTATGCTTTGTTGTTCTTGTTGTTAATTTGTGAAAGACTTTTAGTTTATTAGTTAGAAGGTACTATAAGCCTTGTCCAGGGACTCAACACATATTCTTCTTGGGGATGATGTGAGTTCATATCATAACTCAAAAGTTGGGATGTTCATAAGCAGCTGCTGCTCCAGATCAAAGGGGTCTGACACCCTCTTCTCTGGTGTGTCACCTGAACATGATTGGAAGATATTCTTTCTTTCACCTATAAACATACACATAAACATGGGGATGAATTTGTTTTTTCAAAATTCTTGTGATTTATAAAGCAATTAGAGCAAAACAAGTTACTTAAAGTATGTAATAGAAATCATATACTGTTTATATTTAATATCATTTATCTTTCATTTAGTTTGAAAAGTTTTCAATTTTACTGATTAAAACTTACATCTAATCATCAATCAAAAGAAATAAATTGGTGTCTCCTAGGGAATATCCTTTTCTTTATCATAAGACAATGAGATCTTCTTAGAAGTCAAAACAATTTCAACAAAGTTAAAATATCAGGAAGTTTCAAGCAAATCTCTTGAATTTTGGTGGAACAGCCCTCTTGACCTAACCCATTTTTCTATTCTTGGTAAAGGAGAGAACTGGAGTGCACTGGATGATGATGGGCCATGATTTATTGGAGTTTGATTTCAATATAATCTTGTAGTTCTTGTTAAAGGACCATGATATACATTTGTAAATATGTCTTTGTGTCTTGTTTTTCTTTTCCAGTGGTTCCATCAATGTTGCTTATTTAACTGACATCTCTTTATATTGTTGTTTCTCTGGAAAATGATAAACCGTCACCAATTTTGTATTCAGAAAATTTCTTGTAATTAGTTCCTTGATCATCATAATCAAGGCTGAATAAGGCAACCTGGTCAGAGGAAAAGGATTCCAAGGTCAGGCAAAACATTCAGGAACACTCCCTCATACACACTGTTGGGTCCTAAAAAATACCAAGCTACACAACCCTAAGATATGTGCAGAGGACCTGGCCAGGACCCATAAAGCCTCCATGATTCTTGCTTCAGTGAGCCCCAATGATCCCTACCTGCTTGATTCTGTGGGCTGTGTTCTCCTGGTGTCATTATTTCAGTTAGGAAAAATTCTGACCATGGATGTTTTTCAAATATTTCCAGGGCCTACAAGCTGGGATGCTTTTCCTTCTAGTCCTCTTATTCCTAGGATTGGACTTTTCATAGTGTTCCGGGTTTTCTGGATTTTATGTTTCAGGAATTTTTTAGATATAGAATTTTCTTTCACTAACCTATCCATATCTTCTCACTTATATTAAATTCCTCAGATTCTCTCTTCCATTCCTTTTATTCTTTTGGTGAATCTTGCCTCTGTAGTTCCTGTTGCCTTTATTTCCAGAATACCTTTGTCTTTTGCTTTTTTTATTGTTCCCATTTCCAGTTTCAGATCTTGAAGCATTTGACTCATGTTCTTCAACATGTTATTATTATTTTCTTGACTTTCTTTAAGGGATTTATTAATTTCCTATTATATAATATTTATTCTTTCTCTGATTTTATTAATGGATTTATTCACTTCCTCTGTAAGGACCTCTATCATTTTCATAACATTGTAGTTAAGGTCTTCTCCTTGTGCTTAAACTGTATTGGAATATCCAGAGCCTGCAATAGTAGAGTAGGTGAGCTGTGGTGCTAACATATTGACCTGGCTGTTGTTGATTATGTTCTGAATCTGATGTCCAGATATCTAAGTGAGTTTGTGGTGATTATGGGTCTAGGTGCCTATTTCTCAGTTTGTATTTGTTGAATGGGTGCTTTTCCTTGGTTTATATTTGCCCTCTGATATTCTTCTCTGTGCGGCCTATGGTTGCAGAGAGGTTTCCCCAAGCCACAAATTGGGTGTTAAATCTGGTGACAGGTGTGGCCTCTGTTCCATCAGGGAGTCTCCATTCCAAGTAAGGGGCTGAGAGGAGCCAAAGTTGGGAGGAGAGACTATGGATTTTGTAATGGGGCATTTTGAGAGTGGGGAATGCCTGTAGGCAGGTGACCTACATGGACTGCTAGTAGCTGGTGTGTCTTTTGTTTCAGCAGGGCATATATGCTCAAATTGGGGCCTATGACACTATGAGGAAGAAAGAAGTATAGTGTTGGGGAGACCTGACAGAGTGGAGGAGGTCCATGTGTGAGCAACCTGCCTGGATTTCTGATGGCTGTCATGGGTTCTAGTCCAGCAGACAGTCTTCACCTGAGTTTTCCTACCTCTTCTTCTGGCTGTTATGTCCTGCACTTAAGCAGAGGATGTCTAATGAATTGGAGGCAGGGACATTGTTACAGGGATGGCAGCTGGAGAGTTGGTGGGGAATTGTGGCTGTGGGAACTGATGGAATGGGGAAGTTCCATGGACTGGTGACCTACCTACACTTTCAGCTGCTGTGGCCTACACATGAGCATGAGTGTCTCTTCCAGGTTGGAGGCTGGAACATAGTGACATTCCTCTCTATCTGATTGATTACATATATTGTGCCACTGTTATATTGGAAAAGTTTAATTTGTTTCTTGATTTTACAAGATGTCACAGTCAGGAGATTGTTTGAGTCTCAGAAGAGACATTGAACATTTGAACAGTGTTGTAGCTGTTACAGACTATGAGGATTGTTGAAGTTACATGGGAGAATTAACCTCAGCAGGGATGAGCTCACTTATTGCATATCCAATGCAATGTTTTCAGCCCTGAAACCCTAAAAACACTACCAACATAAATGGACTCAGCAGTTTTTATTTCTATATTTATGCAATACATATCCACACATGGTTGACAAGGAGGATATTGGAACGGGAAGTGTTTGGGAAGGGATGGAGAGAGGACAAGGAAGGGGAAAACTGAGAAAGGTATACATTTTGAATAAAGAAGCTGCCTAGAGTGATAGCTTAGCAGTTAAGAGCACTGGGTGTTGTTACAGAGGACATAGGTTCCATTTCCAGAAACTACTTAGTAGCTAGCCATCTCCTGTAACTCCACTTCCATGAGATCTGATACCCTCTTCTGGCCTCTTCAGATACTGTGCACCGATGCTTGGAGGCAAACACCCATATACATAGATAAAATTAAGCTTAAAATGGAATTCTCAGCAGTTATGTTACAGCCCTTAGGTAGACAGCAGGCATGACTATTTAAAGTGAACTCTTTCCAGTTACGCAGGGAATCAACTGTCTGCTTCCTTTGAGGCAGAATGATCAGAGGCAAAATGCAGCCTTATTCTGAGGTTAATATAGTTAACCTGAGAAGAGCATCCACAGTGCTGATATGTGACTTTTCCTTGATGTATTTTGTATCTGTGTTCTCTGCCCTTTGTATGTGTGAGAATGAAAGGCATGTTACATCTTTTAAATGTATTGATACATCTTTTAACTCTAGATCATAATATATGATCTACAAGATAGATTTTTCTCTGTAAATCTTCATAGGTCAAAGTGGCTGGCTTTGCTGTCTCGTATCCCATCTAAATTGTTCAAAATCTAACCTGGGTTCTGATATCATATAGGGAAAGTAAAATCTGTTCTAGGCCGACTCCATTTTGAGCATCAGCCAAAGCTTGATTCTGCTGTTCTTAAACAGA
>NW_023412682.1:0-17073 GCF_903995425.1 Onychomys torridus
GCTGGGATGGGCAGTGTTCTCAGGACTGAGGAGGTCTCCTAGTGAAAGAGGGTAGATTCTGGCAAAGTGTTCCCTGGGCTGGTGTTACACAAACTCACAAGAATTAGTCACATAGAGCCTTTAGGGCTCTGCCAGCACAGTAAAAAGGTCAGCTGTAAGGTCTGAGAGCATTCTCTATCAGTCCACTAGAATCAGTCGGCATGGACTGTTGACAACAGACAGTACTAACCTGATTTAAAAGGGGGTCATGACATCTTAATGATGAGGCACAAATCTAGAAGAGTTTATGCTCCCTAAAAATACGTGAATCTATCTCTTCTTGATGGTGGAAGTAGTGATAACATAGTTACTGCAATCACAATCTCCAAGACACTGACCGTCTAACCCGAGCAGTGGTTGATGCCTACAATCCCAGAACTCTAAGATGCTGAGGCAGAAGGATCATGAGTTCAAGGCCAGCCTAGAACTACAATTAAGTTCTATGGCAGTCTGTATTTTTTTTTTTTTTTCCAGTTTCTTAGACAGGGTTTCTCTGTGTAGCTTTTGGAGCTATCCTGGATCTTGCTCTGTTGACTAGGCTGGCCTTGAACTCACAGACATCCACCTGCCTCTGCCTCCTGAGTGCTGGGATTAAAAGCGTGCACCACCACTGCCTGGCAGCAGTCTGTATTAAAAACCAACAGAAAAGCAATATTAGAAAATTAAAATGAAGTAAAAATGTTGGAAGCAAGAGTTAAAAACAGAAAGTTGACATGTAATGACTTCCAGATTAAATAAGTAGTTTGAGACAGAGGTTAGTTACATACTGATGCATCAAGAAAAAATATAAAGAAGCGTATAGAATGTTGGTACCTGAATGTCGATGACATTATATCATTAAGAGAAAAAACCAAAGGAGAAGGTTGCTGACATTGATGACAGGGACTGGGTCTGGTCATGATTCATCAACTACTTAATGTGTCATTTAGAAACTTGAAAAACATATACACACATAATAATAATTAATAGTAATTATTTTACTATTTTGAGACAGGGTCTCACTATGTAGGCCAGGTTGGCCTTGAACTCATAGAGATTCCCAGCCTCCTCCTCCCAAGTACTGGGATTAACAGCGTGTATCCACCTACCTGGCCTATGATTTATTCTTTTATTTATGTGTATGTGTGTGGACCTGCTTGTCTTTATGTGCACCATCTGTATACAGATGCCCTCAGAGGGACAGAGAGGGCACGGTGTGTACAACAGCACTTGAGAGGTCTGAGGCAGGCAGATCTCTGAGTTCCAGGCCAGTTAAGGTACTAAGACCCTGTCTCCAAAAAACCAAAGCAAAGCAAACCAGAAATCACAGCTGGGCACTTTCCCATCCTTGTGTGGCTAACATTTGGAGGTTGACACAGGGATGGGAAGGGCATGCTCATACCATTTCCTGGCCTACCAGTGTGCCAACTCCATAAGGTGGAGCTTTCAACACCTCTCAAGGCGAGAGCTATCACATGAGACAAATGTTTATGTACACAGCTGCTGTCGTGAGTTGGGGACGGGGCCACTGAGCTGAGTACCTGACAACTCCAGGGAACCCGACCGATCAAGTTTCTGGTTAAGGTTTTCTTGAAATCAGACTCGCTTGCACATGAAATATGTCTGAGAGGAAATCTGTAACAGGGTCTATGCATACACACGTCCGTCCATGTAAAATAAACCAAATACCAGGACCAAGCTAGGGGGAAAAAAAACCCTCAGCTCCAGACTGAAGGAAGTAATTGCTTCAGGAAGTAAAACAACAGTTTCCAACACAAACAGAACACTTCTGCCAGCTGCCAGGACCCACTTTATTATTTTTAAGGGGCTGGCTCAGAACGTAGACACTGAGGAGACGTCTCAGCTACTGCCTTCTTGAGTTCCCACTCCAAGATGGACCCTGGTCACCTCGGGCCTGGTGATCACACAAGTCTCCTATAATCTTTTGAGTTTTGCTCTTCTAACCTGCCAAGTATTGTCTCAAACCTGCTTTGAAAAACCTTTAATAACCCTTCTTCGTCACAGATTTAGTCCACTCTCTTCAGTGAGCTGTGGCTGCTGTGGCAGACTGTACAATGTGGTGGGGATGCAGCCTTGACAGGTAGGACCTTACACAGCCCAGGCAACCACCCTTGAATCTCTGCCATGCAATCCACTGAGTCTTCAGCGCTGACACAGCGTGCAGGTGAGGACACTTAAGGCCACCACCGCCTTTCTCTGATCCAGAGTGAGGGGCAGTAAGGAGCCTTTCAGCAAACATTGGAAAAGCCGAAAGTGTGGATTTATTCACTTCTATACACTAAACCTAGCGTGGATATTCTCATTTTTCCCCCAGTACAGTAAAGAGTCAGGGTGAGTACGTTGGCTTAGGTGATGTTTACCTTTGTGACCACCTGACTGGGTTGAAGGCTAGGCACAGACAGAAGTGACAGTATTCCCAGGCCTGTCCTGAGAAGAGCTTGGCTCCGGAACCAGAAGGCCAAGGACAGAAGATCTGCTTTCATCAACAGGGAAAGACACCATCCAGACCACAGAGGAACTGGATGGAACCAGAAGGTCAAGAAAACAAGTGTGTTCTCTCTTGGGGAGGAGTGTCGTTGGTCTACACTGGGGCTCCCCTGGCTTTGGCCCCCCCCAGACTCCAGGACTTAGGTCAACCCACCACCCATTCCTTACAACCCACCTGTGGAGTCGGATGAACACAGTCAGTACCCCAGGTCCTCAGACACACTGGATCACCACTGCTGCCTTTTCCGTGTCTCCGCTAGTAGATGCCTCTGCCTCCATGATGGAGCAAGCTTCTTTCCGTAATAAATCCCCTTCTATACCTGTAAGTATCCTCCTGGTGCTGCTTCTCTGTGAACAGTTTGCTGCTGTACTTCTTATTAGAAAGAGGACAATTGGGGTTGGGGATTCAGCTCAGTGGTAGAGCACTTGACTAACAAGCGCAAAGCCCTGGGTTCGATCCTCAGCTCAAAACAAAAGAAAAAAAAAGAGGACAATTGATGTTCACCAATTATTTGGATAGGCTATTTGAAAACTTGTCATAAAGAAACTAAGTAGTGAGAAATATTTTTCATTTATACATAGCTAATATCTGTCTGTCCTATTTGCAATTATTTTATTTCTGTGTGTATGATTGTTTTCTTTGCATTTATGTATTTGCATCACTGTGTGCCTGGTGCTTGTGGAAGCCAGAAGAGGGTGTTGGATCCCCTAGAACTGGAGTTTCAAAGAGTTGTGAGCTGCAATGTGGGTGCTGGGCACAGAATGTGAGTCTTCTGGAAGAGCAGTCAGTGCTCCGAACCACTGAGCCAAAGCAATTACTTAAGGACATTACTCTTTCTAAAACTATTATTTACTTATTTATTTATTTTACATTTATTTATTGTGTGTATGTGTGTGCACATGTCGAAGTCAGGGCCCTGTGCAGGAGTCAGGTCTCTCCTTCCACTCTGTGGGTCCTGGGGTTTGAACTCAAATGGTCAAGGTTGGCAGCAACCACCTTTACGGCTAAGGCATCTTGTAGGCTCTATGCTAATTTCAATGACAGACACGGATCAGGTTCCACTTACACAAGTTTACCTGAAAACTGTTTCTCAGCCCCATGGTCAAGCCTTGGTCCCCTCTTGTTTGGTGAGAGATGGAGTGGGCGGAGAGCACACAGGTTCTTACCTTTAGCAGCTTCATCAGCCCCTCCAGCTGTACCATCAGCTCCCGCCTACTCTCCTGCAGCGCTGACATCCTCTGCTCCAGCTCATCTTTCCTTTGCCTGTCCTGGAGGAGGGAGGAACTCATCAGAAACAGAGACTTGTGATTGGCAGGTCCTGAACTCATATAAACAGCTCAAAACCAAAAAGGCATGAAATACCTACAAGTGAGTCCCGCCTTGTTTTGTTGGAGACATGTCTCCTTTATCTCATGATGACCTGAACGTATGGTGACCCTGAACTTATGATCCTCCTGCCTCTACCTCCCAAGTGCTCAGGTTACAGGCATACACTACCATGCTTGGTTTACGCTGTGCTGGGATTGAACCCAGGGCTTTGTGTATGCTAGGTAAGCACTTTGCCAACTGGGCTACATCCTTAACCCCGCTGTTCTTATTATCTATGTAGATGGCTTTACCAGTTTCTTTCCATTGTAAAGTAATTCCGAACAATCATTTTCCACTCCAAAACTCTAAAAGAAAATCTATGTTTTCTCTCAGAAGTTTTCAAGTTCTGTCTTTCTGTTTAATTCATCTGCGATTGGCTTTGTACTGTGTGTGTCCATGTGTACAGACAACTGGCCTAGCTCAGTGGTCAAACGTGCCTCGACTCACGCTACAAAAGCTGTTTCTGAGTTAGACTCCTGACTTCTCAAGCCATAGATCCCCCTTGGACTTAAACTCTGCTTCTTGCTGCTTTGTGTGGCATCCCCGGACCCAGCTTCAGCTGACTGAATCCGCAATGCTTTTCAGGTCCTTATATCACCACCATCACCAGAAACTTCCGGTAACTATAGTTCTGGCAACAGATTCCAGAATGACAATTTCTGCTTTTCTAGAGATAAAAATAGTCACCTGTACTTGAGCTGAGTGAAGGAAGTGAAGCAAGTGTGTTCTAAGCTGATGGATGACTCTTATTACCCTCTGCTGGAGTCAGCACCTGCTTCCTCATCTTTCTTAGTAAAGCACTTACCACGTGACCATCCCAAATGTGTGGCAGTGAATAATGGGGCCATCCAAAAAAAAAAAAAAAACCAACCCCCCCCCAAAAAAAACTAGCCTAACTAAATCACAGACTGATATAAAGCTTTTTTCCCCCCTCTGAGATAGGCTCTCACTATGTATCCATGGCTGGCCCGGAACTTACATAGACCAACCAGGCTGGTCTTGAACTCATAGAGGTCCTCCTGCCTCTGCCTCAAGTGCTGGGTTTAAAGGTGTGCACTGACATGTCCAGCCTGAAATGAAGCTTTGGGGGAAAGGACACTCTGTGCTGGCTAATTGCATTCATCTGAATGGTTTCAGTTCTTTATGCTTTATTTATTGATGATAAAAATCTAAATGACAGGATACAAGTAGAGAACCAATAATCATTGTTCCTTAACTAAAAGAAATCGTGGTTAAGGATATAAAGAAAGCACATGAAAAGCTCTGCCATTCCGCTATGTGTATCCCAGACGTTGGCACATTCATGAGGAAAGTATGAGGCGGCCATGATGGTGCAGGCCTATAATCCTAGCCCTGGGGAGGCTGAAGAAGGAAGACCACCACAAGTTCAAAGCCAGCCTATACTACATAACACTAAAAGTTCTAGGCCAGCCTGGGCTACAGAATGAGATCTCATCTCCCCCTCACCCCCAAAAAATGAAGTATCAAATGTAGAACTCTAAATGCTACAACAGAAACAGCAAGACACACTATTCAAAAATCTGGAGCTCTGGTAAGAACTAAGAGATCGGATCTGGTTTCCATATGGCGGGTCTCCATGTCTGCACTTATGGGAAACACACGTTTCTGTGGTAAAGGGGAAAATGACTCGTTACAGGTCTGGACATTCTCATACTCCGTTCTCCAGCGTGGCTGATGGGGCACCTGAGATGATGCTTCAGGTTCTACTACTGAACAGATTCCATCCCACTGGGTTGGCTTCCCAGTACTATTTTTACGTATTTTCAGACCTACAAAAAGGTTGTAAAATAAATTACCAAACCCTTCCTGCAATCCAGATCCCTAACATGTTCTCACTGCAGATGGGCATCCCTTTCTCAGTCCAGATTGAATTTGAATGTCTTCGTTCTCTCTCTCTCTCTCTCTCTCTCTCTCTCTCTCTCTCTCTCTCTCCTTTTTGTAACAGGTTCTCTCCATAGCCCTGGCTGTCCTGGAACTCACTATGTAGCCCAGGCTGGCCTCGAACTCACAGAGATCCACCTACCTCTGCCTCCTCAATGCTGGAATTAAAGGTGTGCACCACCACATCCAACCCAGTTTGAATTTCTTTAAGACAACAACAACAAAAAAACAAAAACAAAAACAAAAAAACAAGACATTCTCTCACATAGCTAAAGATAAATATCAAAATCAAGAAATCAGCATTCAGTGGTGGAACACTGTTACCTGGTTATAGAACACTGTTACCTGGTCATAAACTTTGTTCGGATTTTTCCAACTGTCCCAGTCATGTAACAGAAAAACAAGAAACCCTGCGCCACTAACTTTTCAACCTTTGGACTCTCATCCAGAACGTTCCTGTCTTGTCTTTTCTTTATGATTCTGATCTTTTCAGGTGGTCAGGCCAGCTACGTTGTGGAATCTGGCAAGATTCACAGCTATAGTGAGGTTCTACAAACTGAGTCCTTGGACATTTCCACAACATCCTTTCATGCTGTATGATTCAGAGGGAGGTCTGAGCAGGGGAGCCACAGGACTCAGCCCCCTCAGCTGTCAGCCTCCCCCTTTACTGGTCACATGACTGACGGCTGGGCTGAAGCCCTGTCTCCTGCCTGGTTTCGTTTTCCAACTGAAAAACTACTGTTTCATCTTCTGGGGGCTGGAGAGATGGCTCAGCGGTGAAGAGCACTGACTACTCTTCTAGATGACCCAGGTTCAATTCCCAGCACCCACATGGCAGCTCACAACTGTCTGTAAATCCAGTTCCAGGAGATCCGACACCCTCACACAGACATATGTGCAGGAAAAACACCAATGCACATAAAATAAAAATAAATTGTTTTTTAAAAAACAGTTATCTTCTGAGAAGATAATTTTATTTTCTATTGATTTTTAAAGCTTATTTATTTATGTATTTTTTAATGTGCATTGGTGTTTTGCCTGCATGTGTGTCTGTGTGAGGGCGTGGGATCCCCTGGAACTGGAGTTACAGACAGTTGTGAGCTGCCATGTAGGTGCTAGGAATTGAATCTGAATCCACTGGAAGAGCAGCCAGTGCTCTTAACTACTGAGCCATCTCTCCAGCCCCTTTTCTATTGATTTTTTAAACAGATTTTTTTCCCCTTAATTTTCTGTTTGTCCTAACTTTCTAAACACAGTATTACAGTTCCTCTTATCTATTCTCTACCTTGAGTTATGAGTACCTACTCTATTCCCAGTCTCCGAGGCAGAGTTAAACTCTCGGGAACTCACTCATACCAACCTGTAGGTGAAAAATCAGGAAAAGCTGCCAAACTCCTGACACATGCAAGCCCGGTGCACTCTGCAGGGGCAGCTGGACACTGTGCAGGAAACAATGACCCAAGATCGCTATAGCTTTAGGTCAAAATCCCTGGACTTAGAATTTAAAGAACCTTACTTAAAAAAGAAGAAGGGGGAAAAACATATACATTCAGTTGCAATAATGAACAACAACAACAACAAAAAACCCCTTAAAACATTTTTCTTTAAAATACTTCCAGCTTGGGGATTTAGCTCAGTGGTAGAGCGCTTGCCTAGCAAGTGCAAGGCCCTGGGTTCGATCCTCAGCTCCAAAAAAAAAAACAAACAAACAAACAAAAAACTAAAAAAGCTTCCCATGTTACCTTACCTGAGAACCAGCGTCCTCAGGTGAACTCCCCCCCCTCCTTGCCTTTATTTACTCAGGCATCTGCTGGAAGCCACCTGGGGAATCTGGGAGAAGCTGGAGGTTCCTGTAGCCTGAGGCTGTGTCAAGGGTCCTAACCTGTTGTGGGAAACAGGTGCGGACTGCGTGCTCTGTGTAAGGGAAGGACAGTCCTTCAAAGACCAATGGTCCTTCAAAGACAGCTGTCGGGAGCTTCAGGGCTTCCTTCAGAAACTGGTCAAGCTTGCCAAATATCATAAAACCATTGGAATCTGACATCTGGGAGAAAATGTCTTTAGGAACAAAAGCAAATAAAGGTAAACTATAAGAAATCTTCTCTTAAAAATTACAAATGGCTCCATGTTATTTCTGCACCATTAAACATGCATCATTCAAAGTACCATACGTTTAAAGTTAGTGTTTAGTTAACATTCAAATTATTCTCGTTCTTGTCAACACTGTGTAGTTACTTTGCTCACAAAGCCCCTCAATCCTATCCACTTAGGATTCTACCTAAACATTAAGTGGAATAACCATTCACCTATACCCACTTATCTTTCCCCCAAAAAAAAAAAAAATTAAGTGTGGGGGAGGTGCTGTGCACACGAGTGCAGTACCCACAGAGGCCAGAAGAGGGCAATGGATCACCTGGAGATGGAGTTACAGAGCTGTGATCAAAATCAAAATCAAATCCAGGTCTTCTGCAAGAGCAGCAAGTGCTCTTAACTGCTAAGCCATCTCTCTAGCCCCCACCTAGAAACTTTCTAGATCCATGTTAACTGAAGGATAATTAGCTTTTAATGTATGCAACCCACTGTTCTAAGAAAAACTTGAAGCAGCATGACTTTACTCCTTCATATCTGTCTTCATAAGACACACACACAACACTTAGAAGGCAGAGGCAGGAGAAAGGAACTGTGCAGCAGGTTTAAGATCAGCCTGAATGATAAATGCTTGTTTCCTAAAACACACAAGGGCTGATGAGCCAGAATACGAGAAAGTCTGTAGTGAGACAGTCTCTCCTAACAATGGCTGCATAAACAAGACCAGAGTGATGGCGGTATCTGTCATGCCCACGATGACAAATGCCTTGGATGAGGTAGTTACATGGGAAAGGGGGGGCTCTTGGCCCTCGGGTCTATGCCCCCGGTGACCCCTCATCAATCTGTCCAAATCAAGGTGCTAGGCTACACGGAACCACGCAGATCTGCTTGCAGAGGTTGGATGGCACTCTACCTTCTTCTCTTTGCAGCTGTAATTATTGTTGTTTCCTTGTGTATTAATTCCAAAAAGTTAACTCTTAATGTTCCTGATGTGCCCCATAAAGAGAGTAATGATTTTTCAAAAGTGGCTTCAATACCCCCCCTTTGATTCAAGCTCTTAGCCAAACAGTTCAAGAGGGTCCCTAAAGTTTGGGGGAATTCATGAATAATTTAGAGCAGAAAGAACTTATGATTCAGAAGGACGAAGATTCTAGCGAGGAGAAAATGAATGTAAAGGTACAGGCACTCATAGGCAATCCACAGGCGCAGCCGACAGCAGCTTGAGGAAGCAGTTACAGGAATTAGTCATTCCTACAAGAATTATTCAGGGACAAATAGAGTTTCTCATCAAGGGTTGGTGGTGGCAACCCCCTAACTTTAATCTTAGATATAATAATTATTTAGAGCCATTACCTTTTAAGGGGGCTTATGACACATGGGGACCGATGTGTGAATCATAATGGTATGAAAACAGAATGGCATAAGTTACAGTTCATGGAAAGATTAGCTAGGTACCGACCCCCTGGTGCCTTCTCACCCACAGGCAAAGGTTAAAATATTTTCACACAAATGAAACCATGGTTAGAACAATGATGGAAAGGGTTTAATTTTGATACAAAACAAAGGTGTAGAAGGAAAACTACAGCTAGGGCCGTAATGTTCTCTGTCCAGATGAGGAACCACAAAAAGAAAAAGTAAAGGCTATACTCATGAGATCTGTTAATCATTCTGAGAAAAGTGTGTGACTACATTGTTGATTCTATGTCTATCACCCTACTGGCCGATTGCCATGTTTCCTCAAGTAACTGTATAAAATTCACTGCTTGGTCTGAGTAAAATTGCAGCAGCTTCACAACATACTCTCATGTCTGTGGCTGTCTGTCACTCGCCAAATCCCACTTATCCTGAATACCTTCACCCGTTCTCCCTCAGCCTGGTGGTCCAGCTGAGATCCAGTCCGCAGCAGGGTATCAATGGGCAGACCAACATGGAAGGTGGGGAATTTCGCAGGATCTATCCCTAGACAAAGAACTTCAGGCAGCTAGAGGCTGCTGGAAAAAGGAGAATTCGCCTCTCCCAGGGATGAGCCCGCTTATTGGGTGTCGAATGCAATGTGGTCGGCTTTGAAACATATACACACAACAACAAAAACAGATCATCCAGGTTGTATTTCTATATTTGTGTACATGCCATATATACATATGGACACAACAGTAATAAGGAAAAAGAGGCTATCAACTTGAAAGCTGGGAGGCACGGGGGAGGGACTGGGTGGAGGAAAGGGAGAGGGGTAAGTGGTGTGATTCTATTTCAATTAAAACATTTAAAAATAATAATAGCCTATACATTGTTGTTCAGATGAGAATGTCCCCACAGGCTCACATATCAATCACTTGGGGTCCCCCAGCTGGGATGCTGATGGGAGAACATTATGGAACTTTTAGGAGACACCTATTTGTGGAGGAAGCATGTCACTAAGAGCAGGCATGGTGATTTTATAGCCTGGCCTCCACTCTATTTTTTTAAAGATTATAATATAATTACATTTCTCCCATCCCTTTCCTCTGAATATGTCCCCATCGCTCTCTTTCAAATCATGGCTCTTTTTTCAACAATTGGTAATTACACACACACACACACACACACACACACCATGAACCCTGAATAGCAACCCTGCTCAGTCTGTTACAACGACCATATATATAATGTTCTGGGGGTTGACGCATCTGGTACTGGACAAACCAATCCCTGCACTCTTCCCTGGGGAAGACTCTTTCTCCCACTCTCAGCATTCCATAGTTGCCTGGAGTTCTTTGTGGAGGGCTGAGGTCGTGGGGGCTTTCCCCTGTCCACTCTGGCAGATCCATTGGCACTGTCAATATTCAGCTCATGACTGGGTGGCTGGTGAGACTCCACGGGTGTAGCTTCCAGCATTCCTAGGAGACACACTCCCACCACAAAACTCCCGGATCCTCTGGCTCTGGCACTCTTTCCACACCTCTTCCCACAATGTCCCTTGGGCCTTGGGCACAGGAGCATTTTATGAATGTATCCACGAGGACTGGGCTCCACAACTCTGCATTGGTTGTGGTTTCCTGTGGTGGCCTCCGTGTGCTGAAGTAACACGTTTCCTTGACACGGGGTGAAGACTACACTTATCCGTGGGTATAAAGCGTTGAGGCTGATGTTAGGGCTGGCCTTGCCTCCCCCCATCCCCTCTCTGCTTCTTACGTGGAGATGACATGTGATCATTCTACTTCCTGACTGCCAGGCCAGACTCACGCTCCCACTACCATGCCCCTACACACACACACACACACACACACACACACACACACACACACAAACACACACACCTGCGATGGACTTACCCCCTCTGTGACTGTGAGACAAAATAAACCATTTCTTCCCCGACTTGTTTTACCTGAGTATTCTATCACATCAACAGGAAAGCAGCTACTACACCATATAAATTCTACTATCCCAAGATATCCTGATATAACACAATCCTGGCTTTTTGTTTGTTTGTTTTCTGGGGTTTTTTTGGGGGGGGTTGGAGCTGAGGATCGAACCCAGGGCCTTGCTAAATCCCCAATCCCCATAATGCTGTCTTCACAGAGAGACTGGCCAAGAGGATGGGAAAGGACTTTCCAGTAACACCAGTCATTGTCCTTCGCACAGAGTTCTTGTCTCGGTTATTCCTCTCTTCATGACTTAAGGGGAAGAAAAGACAACCAGGAGTTCAAAACCGTGTGCAAGGAAACATGACCCACTACCACATATGTGCACATGGGCTCACACATAGTTAAAGTAACAGGTAAGAAAGTAATGCTAAAATACCAATGCACACAAAATAAAATAATTTAAAAAATAAAATAAATATTTAAAAAAAAAGTCTGGAGAGATGGCTGCTCTTCCAAAGGACCCAGATTCAATTTTAGCACCCACATGGCAGCTCACAACCATCTGTAATAAGATCTGGCACCCTGTTCTGGCCTGCAGGTGTATATGCAGGCAGAACACTGTATACATAATAAATAAATCTTTAAACAAAAAAACAAACAAAGCTAGAATGAATAGGATATATTATATCCAAAAAAACTAGCATCATTGATAGGGCAGAATGACAAGTGGGTAAATGCTAGAAAAAGAGAAAGGAAAGGTAAATGAGTACAGAATGGAGAGATACTCAATCACATGAAAGACAAAGAGCAGGAAGAAGACAAAGGCAAAGCACTTTCCCGTCCTGTCAAGGGGCTGTCAAGAAAGTTTTCAGTGGGCCTGGAGAGGTCACTGGGTAGAGCACAGGTTACGAACCAGTTACTTTTTGAGTTGGTTCTTTAGCATTTTTTACTCTTCTACTTTCTATTTTTGGCATGGAGTTCCGCGCTATGTTGCTCCATGGCCTGATGTTGATTTGAACTACTGGGCTCAAGCCATCTTTGGCCTCATCAGTTTCCGAGAGAGCTGGGGTACCTTCACGCACCATTTAACTGTCTTTGACGTTTATGGATCTGTTTCCTCACTTCTAAACATTATCATTTTTACTTATGTTGCGTGTGCATCTTCGTGTGTTGTGCATGTGTGCAACGTGTGCATGTCTAGTATCAAGGCCAAGAAGTCGGCTTTTAATATGCTCGTCTTTTATATTCTACCTTATAATTTTTTATTATCAGTTGTTTTAAATTTGTTTGTTTTTATTTTATGTGTTTGAGTATGTTACCTGCATGTATGGATGGTGTACTATATGCATGCTGTCTGAGGAAGGTCAGAAGAGGTTTGAGTTCTTTCTTCTTCTTTTTATTTCCAAGACAGGGTTTCTCTGTGTAGCTTTACACCTTTCCTGGAGCTCACTTGGTAGCCCAGGCTGGCCTTGAACTCATAGAGATCCACCTGTCTATGCCTCCCTGAGTGCTGGGAATAAAGGCGTGCTAGGTTGAGTTTCTTAGATGGCTGTGAGACATGATATGGATGCTGGGAACCAAGCCCAGGTCTTCTGCAGGAACAGGTGCTTTTACCTGCCCCTTTCTTCTATTTTTTGAGGCAGAGGTTCACTGAGAGCTCATTTTCACTGGAGCTCATTGACTTGACTAAAATGACTGAGCAGGAAGCTGATTGGTTTCTCCTGGCTCTGTGTCCTCAGCACAGGGATTACAGAGACTTTCCACTGCACTGGGGCTTCCTTTTTTTTTTAAGGTGGGTGCTGGGATCTGAACTCAGGTCCTTGTACTTGTGGAGAAAGCACTTTACCAACTGAGTTCTCTCCCCAGCCTCAAGCCTTCCTCTGTGGGGAATCCTTCTATGCACTGTAAGTCTGTTGTCTGCTCTCTATTTGAGGTGAAAGACCTGGTTGTTAATTTTCACTGATGGGAATTAGCGATTGGGGATGTGCTACATAATAACCTTTGTCATGGAGTGAATCCTGAGTGAAATGAAAGTGTATAATACCATACGTCTTCTCTCTCAACTAGGTGCTGAGTGCAAAGCAGACATAGTCTTTGTGTGTGTTGCATGCAAATGTGCATGCATGTAATGCACATGTGTTATTACATGTGTATATGTGTAAGTCCAACGCAAATGCCACAGCATGTGTGGAGGTCAGAAGATCAATGAAGCCAGCATTCTTAGCAGTTTGTGCAAACCAGAGTCATCTCTTCCCTACCTACTGTTAACTCCAATTTACAAGCACTTGTTTGAAAAGAACTACATTTAGGACAAAAGAAACTATACATAACAGTCCAAGAAGCATACATACCTCACTAAACCACTCAAGCAGAACAGGTGGTAAGAAATCCTGAGGGTGCAAGTCCACAAGTGGCCCAGTCCAGTTGCTCTGAACAAACAGCTGCAAGCTGCTCACACCAAGGAGGAAACCAGCTGCTGTCTAGAGACAAGAATGGTGAAGGTCTTAGTTAGGGTTTCTAGTGCTGGGATTTAAAAAAACAAAATATAGCACGACCAAAAGCAAGTTGGGGAGGAAAGGGTTTATTCCACCTTATAATCCTTGGGTCACACTCAACAGTGAGATAAGTCAAGACAGGAACTGAAGGAGGAACTAAAGCAGAGCCATGGAAGAATGCTCCTTGCTTGCTTGCTCTCCACGGTTTCCTTGGCTGCTTTCTAATACCATTCAGGACTATCCACCGGGATGGCCATGGTAAGCTCGACCTCCTATATCAATCATTAATCAAGAAAATGCCCTACAGACTGGCTTAGACCAATCTTACAGAGGTGTTTTCTCAATTAAATTTCCCTATTCCCAGTTATATCTAGATTTGTGTCAAATTGATAGAACCCAACCAGCACAGAAAATAAACAAATATCAACCACCATCACCATATGCTTGCATGCATATTATTTAATTTCAGTTTTAATTTTAAAAATTGACGGGCGATAGTGCTGTGCCATTTAATCCCAGCCCTCAGGAGGCAGAGGCAAAAACAAAATCAAACCAGAAAAAAAATAAAAGAAACCAATCAAGTAATAGTTGAACTATCCTAAATATAGTATAATTTATATCTGTAATGTCCAATAAATCCATTAGCCACATGTGGCTTTTAAATTGAATTTAATCTAGAGCTGTAGAGATGGCTCAGCCTGGCTGCCCTTTCAGAGAACCCAGGTTCTATTCCCAGCACCCACAGGGCTTATAGCAACTGTCCTGTAACTCTTCTAGGTGATCTGCTGCCTCTTCTGACCTCCACATGCACTGCATGCACATGAGCACACTGATACAGGCAAAATACACCCATACATATAAAATAAAAGAGATAAATCTTTTTTAAATGTTAACAATAAATGTAATCGAATTTAACTTAAATCTAAAATGTAGTCTCCAGTCACAATTTCCATAGTTCAAGTACTCAATAGCCAAGTATGAAAAGTGGCTACTATACTGACTACAAGAGACACAGAATCTCCCATCATCAAAACATTCTCTTGAGAGTGTACCCTGAAAGAGATCAAACCAAGTGCCTCTATTCAAACTACAAGTCTGGTGCACCTATGAATGCTGCATTTGTGTGCACGCAGCCTCTTTTCAAACTACAATTCTGGTGCACCTACAAATGTTGCATTTGTGTGCACGCAGCCTCTTTTCAAACTACAATTCTGGTGCACCTATGAATGCTGCATTTGTGTGCACACGCCTCTTTTCAAACTACAATTCTGGTGCACCTATGAATGCTGCATTTCTGTGCACGCAGCCTCTTTTCAAACTACAATTCTGGTGCACCACTGAATGCTGCATTTGTGTGAGTGCAGTGGTGCTGGGGAAAGGAAGAGGGAGGATGTGAGTGGACACCACGAGGCTAACTTTACTACAGTAGAAACACATCAGGAGAGATGTGAATGGGCACCACGAGGCTAACTTTACTACAGCAGAAACACATCAGGAGAGATGTGAATGGACACCACAAGGCTAACTTTACTACAGCAGAAACACATCAGGAGAGATGTGAATGGACACCACGAGGCTAACTTTACTATAGTAGAAACACATCAGGAGAGATGTGAATGGACCACAAGGCTAACTTTACTGCAGTAGAAACACATCAGGAGAGATGTGAATGGACACCACGAGGCTAACTTTACTATAGTAGAAACACATCAGGAGAGATGTGAATGGGCACCACAAGGCTAACTTTACTACAGCAGAAACACATCAGGAGAGATGTGAATGGACACCACGAGGCTAACTTTACTATAGTAGAAACACATCAGCCAGCAAAGAAGCAGCAGAAACAAAGCCAGGCCTTGTGCCTGCAGTCCCAGCTCCTCAGGAGGCTAAGGCAAGAGGATCACACATTCAAAGCCACCCTGGACAGCTAGCTTAGTAAGACCCTGCCTCAAAATGAAAAGTAGAAAAAGGGTTAGGGATACAGCTTAATGGTAGAATGTGAGAAGTCCCTGGCAAAAGAGGGGGAAAAATGAGCTGGGTGTGGTGGTGTTTCCCTGTAATACCCAAATTTGGGGAGCTAAGGCAAAAGGATTATGTATTTGAGGCCAGCCTGGAGTTTATTACAAGTCCCTGGCCAAATGTGTAATATACTATACGATCACAAACAACAACAAAATCAAGAATGACACTATTGGAAATTAGAAAAAAATGAAACAGAATTATATTAGCTTGAAAAATAAATAGTACTGCTCATCAGTGAACTATTTATGAATCTGTGTTAGGTCTTATTTATCTTTACAACCTAACGAATTAGTTGGCTTATTCTTTGGACGACTGTGTGAAACTGTTCTGTAAACATCAGGGTAGAATGATATTATAGGCATTTGGAGATGGTTAACAATTCTAGACAGACATCATGGGTGGATGAGAAGAAGTAAGCTAACAACGTATGACAGTAAAACAGAAGCCTCTAGAAGGTTCAGATTTAACCAGTGTGCAGGCATCCTAACTGAAGAAAGGTAAACTGAGGGTTCCATGATAAACACATGGAGTTCTCTGATCGCTTCAGAAATAACGATCTGAGACACAGCAAATGGAAACGCAAGCATCTTTCAGTAACCCAGAAATAGCAGGATTCAAGGTCCGTTTACACGTTAAAAAAATGAGCTGCCCCCTTTGAAGCACTCGCCTTTCATCCCAGCCCTTGAAAGGCAGAGAAGCAGGTGGATCTCTGTGAGTCTGAGGCAAGCCTGGTCTACATAGTGAGTTCCAGGACAAGCTACATAGTGAGACTCTGCCCCAAAACAAAACAAAACGAGAAACAAGAAGCCAAAGGACACAAGCTGAGAACTAACCCTTACCAGACCTAAGCTCTGGGAAGATTAGCAGTGACTACCAAGCATGTCATTCTCATATACAAAACTCATTTTGATCCTGCACCACTTCCATTTCCATTCTGGAAGATCTGGACCAGAGACCTCACGGAGAACTCACATCGTGAGTTCAGGTTTATCAACAACTGCTAAACAGCAGAGCCTTTATGATGTCAAGCTGCCATAAAAGTCTCCAAATTTTATTTATTCATTGATGTATATGAGTGGTTTGCCTGGGTGTATATATGCACACTACATATGTGCCTTGTACCCATGGGTGTCAGAGGAGGATGTTGGATCCCCTAGAATTGGAGTTGCACAGTTGTGAGCCACCATGAGGGTGCTGGGAATTGGACCAGAGTCCTCTGAAATAGTAGTAAGTGCTCTTAATCACTGAACCATCTCTCCAGTCCCCTCCCTGCACAAGTGTGTTTCTCTGTGGAAATTTCAAATAAAATTCTACCTTCAATTTCCTCCAA
>NW_023412683.1:0-29959 GCF_903995425.1 Onychomys torridus
AGAGAAACAACTTTATATTTTAATAACTTGCAAACATACAATCTTAGTATGTTTCTTTATATGACAAATGCAATTGAGATATAATGAATTCAATGAGTTGGTATATTCAGTGTTTATGAGTTCTCAGCCATGAATTAACAAAAACTTTTCCTGACTAAATAAAAAATCAGTTGCCCTCCTATATACAAATGACAAATGGGCTGAGAATGAAATCAGAGAAACATCAGCCTTTATAATAGCCACAAATAATACAAAAAAAATAGACCTTGGGGTAACTCTAACTAACCAAGTGTAGGACCTGTATGAAAAGAACTTGAAGACCCTGAAGAGACAAATTGAGGATGTCAGAAAATGGAAAGATCACCCATGCTCATAGATAGGTAAAATTAACATAGTAAAAAAATGGCAATCTACAGATTCAAAGCAATTGCCATCAAAATACCAACACAATTCTTCACAGACCTGGAAAGAACAATACTCAGCTTCATATGGAATAAAAAAAAACCATGATAACCAAAAGAATCATGTACAATAAAACAAACTCTGACGGCATCTCAATCCCTGACTTCAAGCTCTACTATAGAGCTACAGTAATAAAAATAGATTGGTACATGCATAAAAGCCGACATGTGGACCAAATGGAATCAAATTGAAGACCCTGACGTTAATCCCACACACTTATGAACATAGGATTTTCAATGAAGAAGCCAAAATTGTACCACAGGGGAAAAAAAGCACCTTCAAGAAATGGTGCTGGCATAACTGGATTTCAAAATGTAGAGGACTGCAAATAGATCCATATCTGTCACCATGCACAAAACTTCAGTCAAAGTAGATCAAAGACCTCAACATAAATCCAGTTACTCTGAACCTGACAGAAGAGAAAGTAGGAAGTAGTCTTGAATGAATTGGCACAGGAGACCATTTGCTAAATTTAACACTAGTAGCACAGTCACTGAAAGCAACAATTAATCAATGAGACCTCTTGAAACTGAGAAGCTTTTGTAGGGCAAAGGACACAGTCAATAAGACAAAAGGGCAGCCTACAGAATGGGAAAAGGTCTTCATCAACCCCACATTTGACAGAGGGCTGATATCCAGAATATTTAAAATATTCAACCAATTAGACATCAAAATACCCAATAGTCAATTTTTTAAAAAGGGGGGCTACAGAGATAAACAGAGAATTAATTCTCAATAGAGGATGGTCAAATGGCTGAAAGACATTTAAGGAATTGCTCAACATCCTTAGTCATCAGGGAAATGCACATCAAAATGACTCTGAGATACCATCTTACACCTGTCAGAATGGCTAAGATAAAAAACACTAAAGACAGCTTATGTTAGAGAGGATGTAGAACAGGGTGAACACTCCTCCACTGTTGGTGGAAATGCAAATTTGTAGAGCCACTTTAGAAATCAATATGGCGCTTTCTTAGAAAATATGGAATCCATCTCCCTCAAGACCCAGATATACCACAAGGACACATGCTAAACTATGTTCACAGCAGCATTATTAGTAATAGCCAGAACCTGGAAACAACCTAGATGCTCCTCAACTGAAGAGTGGATAGAGAAAATGTAGCACATATACACAATGGAATAATGTGCAGCAGTAACTGACAATGACATCATGAAATTTGCAGGCAAATGGATAGAACTAGAAAATATCATCCTGAGTGAGGTAACCCAGACTCAGAAGGAGAAATATGGTATGTACTCACTCATAAGTAGATACTAGATGTAAAGCCAAGGATAACCAGACTACAACCCACAGCTCCAGAGAAGTTAGCTAACAAGGTGGACCCAAAGAGGGATACATGGATCACCTTGGGAGGAGAAATAGATGAGATCTCCATGAGAGAAGGCAATGTAGGGTAGGGGGTTTGGGGATGAGAAAATAAGGGAACAGCATGGTCAGTCTGGAACAGGGACATAGTGGAAGAACAATGAAAGAGATACCATGATAGAGGGACAAATCATGGAGATAGGATGTAACTGGGTGCTAGGGAAGTTCCCAGGGATCCAGCAGGATGACCTAAGCTTAGACAACTAGCAATAGTGGAGAGTGTATCTCAACTGTCTTAGTCGAGCAATCAGATTGGTGAATACCCTGTCATCATAGAGCCTTCATCCAGTAACTGATGGAAGCAGATGCAGAGATCCAAAGCCGAACACCAAGCCAAACTCTGAGAATCCAGTCAAAGAGAGAGAAGAGGGATTTTATGTTTAAAGGGGCTTCAAGATCATAATGGGGAAACCTACAGAGACAACCAAATCCAAGTAGTGGGAACTCATGAACTTTAGACCACCAGCTATGGGACTGGACTAAGCCCTCTGCATAATCAAGACAGTTGTTTAGCTTGATCTGCTTAAGGGGCCCCCTGACAATAGTATCAGGATCCATCCCTGGTGCATGGGCTGGTTTTTGGAGCTCACTACCTATGGTGGTACACCTTGAACAGCCTTGATGCAGAAGGAGCGGCTTGAACCTGCCTCTACTGAATGGACCAGTCTCTGCTGACTCACTGTGAGAGGCCTTACTTTGTTTGAGGAGGAATTATAGAGTGGGTTGAGGGGGGAAATTCTGGAAAAGCAAAAGGAGGAAAGAGAGGAGGATCCGTGGTTGCTATATGCTATATAAAATGAAAAAAAATTGTTAACAAAAAAAAGAAAGAAAAATATACATATGAGAGTAGCAATGCATTATGGCTAATTCACTGGGCATGCTGGAGCCCGTGCTTACAGAAGAGATGAAAATTAAATGGCTGCTTCATCTGGGACTTCAGGCCCAGTGTGTGGCTTTCTAGCCTTTGTAGAGCTCCATTGAAACAATAACAGTTTAAGGAAAGGGTGAAGTGTTGTATAACAACTTTCCTTATTATGACATTATATTCTTTTCTGTTATTTTTGAGATTATAATCACATTATTTTCTCTTCTCATTCCTCTTTCTAAACCCTCCCTATACTCTTCCTTGCTCTCTTTCTAATTTATGATCTGACTTTTCATTATCTTCTGTTTCAAGCATATACATATATACATATATATGTGTATATGCATGTAGTTATATATTCCTAAATGTAAACCAATCATTCTGTATAGCTAGAATATATGTTTTCAGGACTAATCATTTGACAGTGTGTATCCAACTGGTGTGGTCTTCCCTGGGTAGGACTATTTCCTTAAGTCTCAGAAAGTGCTATGGAAAGAGAGAGAAGGTTCATAATACTCAGCAATTAAACCATGTCTAGGAAAGCTGAAACTTACAGGATTAACAAGGCTCTTCCAATCCCAAGGTTAAATCGGTGGTAACTAGGGAAAACTGAAGAAATGAGACCGTCTGTCTCATCAGCTACAAACAAGTCATGCAAATACATTCAGAGTTCTAGTCTACATGAGTCACCCATTCTAATGTCAGCCTTTGTGATGCCACACATTAGAGTTGTTCATATTCCTATAAGTAATCCCATACCTATACTCCCGTATTTTCCTCAATAAACTCATTAATTTGAGGGAGTACGAATTATACAGTTTTCCCAGGGTGGCAGACAGATAAAGAAAGAGGAACTGATAAATAATACAAATGTTTAGTTTCTGGCTTCCTTTTTATTTTCTGTAGTGGGACTAAGGCTGGCTGGTTCAGGACAGATAGGTATGTGAACATGGTCACCTGAAGCAGGTGATCACAGCTCTTGTGAGTGAGCAATGGCTTATGTCATGTTCAAAAGTCAGCATGTCACAGCAGTTCCCCTCATGCTCAGTCAGGACACTCAGGGCCAGGCCCATTTCCATGTTTCCTATGTCTAACAGAAGTGGTTGATCTACAGCTCTCATTTAGCAATGAGCATTCATGGTCACTTCAACATTCTATGTGATGAGGCTGTGAATTCACTGATGCCTACTAATGAAAGAAGGACCTCTGACCAAGACTGAGAGCTGAAGAGATCCAGTTGTAGAAACAGAAATATTTACAAAGCAGTTGCTATTACACAAAGTAACAACAGTAGCATCATCTTAAGGGTTATGATCTGTCAAGCTAGGGACTTTTGATCAGGTACACAGTCCTACGTATTAATTCCTTCCTATAGTGAAGGCCTCATGTGATCAGAAGGAAGTTAATTAAACAGGAACTATCATGTCACTATTACACCAGTGATTTTTCTCATGTTCTGTAGGCCTCCACTTAAATTATATTTGCTGATGATGAAATAAAAAGTCTTAAATTCATAAGTTCCTATTTGTTGATTTTTGGTCTCATTTAATATTGAATGAGAGTCCTACACAGAAATCCCTTAACTGTTCTTGGAAGTGGGAGTATTTTCTCTACTGTGACCTTTGGCATTTGGGGGGTATCAGGTCTCATTTTAACTTCTATGACACATTTGGTGCTGAGCTTGGGAATGGTAGAAGATAAAGAGCAGAGTTTCATTTTCTGCATGCTGAAAACATTTTTTTTATAATTACCATATCTGAGACAGTATCTCAAATGCCAACATATATGTGAGATACAAATAAGTGTGCAAAGTTACACTACGTACTCACAAGTGCATTCTGCTTACCAAGTGGACCACTTTGAGGGAACCAGCCATGCAGTAATAGGAGGTCAAGCTCTGATCACTCAGAGTAAGGAAGGCATGGCAACCATTTGCATTAAAATAAATTTTCAGCAGGACTTATAGCCTGGCTCAAACACTACAGATTATGTGGTACTTTTCTTGGGTCTCCAGACACATTCTCACACTAGTAAAATAAAAACAATGTAAGCACAGAAGAGGACAAGTGATCCTTTGGAGATGAATAATATTTAGATTGCTCCATAAATCCAGCTTTCAGTATCTTTTAATGATTACAATTTTCACCAAATGTAATTTTTTAATGCTGCATAGGAAGTGTAAAAAAGAGCACATATGCTATGTTTATTGTAAAATAAAACATTCCAGATACTCTGGATGCTATAGTGATAGTTATGAATGAAAATTTAAAATAGACATACCAGCTTTATCACACCAGGGTGTGCATACTTATAAAAGGGAATTCACTATACTGAATCATGTATATGTGTGTATGTGGCTTTTTGTGTAATTTTTATCACTGCACTACCTACAACACAAATGATTTATGGGGTGAGCTTAGAAGACCACCAATATATTAATGGATAAAGAAAGCATGATATACATAAATACTTGAATATAATTCAATAAAGAAAGAAAAGGTTATATAATTCTCAAGAAAGTTATTGCAACTATGTAAGATAATTCTTGCCGGGTGGTGGTGGCACACGCCTTTAATCCCAACACTCCGGAGGCAGAGGCAAGTGAATCTCTGTGAGTTCAAAGCCAGCCTGGGCTACCAGGTGAGCTCCAGGAAAGGTGCAAAGCTACACAGGGAAACCCTGTCTCAAAAAACCAAAAAAAAGAAAAGAAAAGAAAAGAAATAGATAATTCTCCAAAATACAAATATCCCACATCTTCTCTCATAAGTGAAATCTAGAAAACCTATGAAAGTAGATGGAAAATTTTGGGGGAAGTATGAGGGCACATGTTTTAGATGGAGTATAACAGGGAAATGAGGGAATGTATATGAACAAATTACTCCCTTTGTATAATTAATATATACAGAACATTAAGATTAATTTTATAAATAATAAAACAGAAGAATTACTAACTTGCATAAGGGCTTATAGAGTTTTATACAATTAAACATAATGACTACATATTTACTATTTTCTAAACGTCTCTTAAAATGGTTGAATGATGGGGCTAGAGTCGACCTCACAGAAAAACCACACACTGTACTCTTTCAAAGAACCTGAGTTCAGTTCCCATCACCCATCACAGTGATTCATAATCAAACACCAGTAACTCTAGTTCCAGGGAACCTGGAACCACTTCTTGTATCTGTGGGAACTGCTCTCCTGTGCACATACCTATAAACACATATGTGGATTTCTTGATAATTCCCAATAAATGAAAATTAAACAATTCATTCTTGAAATAATCAATAGATTAAAAGAGAAAGTCTAGATTGGGGGTTTAGCTCAGTGGTAGAGTGCTGGGCAAGCATGAGGCCCTGGGTTCGGTCCTCAGATCAAGCGAATAAATAAATAAATAAATAAATGAAAAAGTCATGGTGAAAGTAAAAGGATCAAAGTGGAAATAAAATGTATCAATATTTATAATCTGTGACACAAATTTTATATAAATAATAAAAATAAAGTGAGTAAGAAGCCCCTAATCAATTTTTAAAATTCAATAAATTGAAAATAAATATGACAAGAAGGAAGAGAAAGATACATGTCTATACAACACTGATAAATCTCTAGGCACACTAGCGAAGAAAAATGAAAGAATACTCAAGTTACTCAGATAAGGAAGGAGAAAAGGGATATTGCAGATCCCACAGGCACTAAGATGAAGTAAAGAAATACGGAAAACGTTAAGCCTATAACAATTTGGAGGAAAGCCTATAATCACTCTTTCAGAACTGCATGCTGCCATCCTGGATCTTCACAGCAGGCATCACGGCCTCATGAGAACTGGGCTGTGAGGAGTCTCCAGGCTCTGAGAAGACTGCCCTAGTCCTCACTAGACCCGGCCTAAGAGGAGGATGCTGCCAAGAAGGCCGCTTTGCCTTCAGCTCAGCCTCCCCAGAACCGGGGCTGTGAGGAAGTCCAGACTCGGAGGAGATGGCGGTCTCCCACCCGTGTGGCCCACCCTCCGCTGGGACTGCCTTCACCAGAAGGAACTCCACAGACCTCCTCCAGGACGGCTCAGCAGTCTTCAGCACTTCCTTCCAGTCCTCAAGTCTGAGCATGCTCAATGTACCAGGCCAGAAGAACAAGGTGGAGTGGGGGGAGGGTTAGAGTCTCTGCCCGGATGCTCATTGGGCCAGAGTGCTGGAGGGGCGGGCTTAAGCCTCACATGCCATTTATGATTGGATGTAGTGCATGTGGCTCTATTTGGAGGCTGGCATTTTCTGGTAGGATGAGGCTTTGGTGGGAATGGTCTGCAGTGTGTCAATGGGGACAAAGGTTGTGGAGCCTCTCAACACTGGGGGTCTGCACATCACAGACTTCCAGCTCAGCATAGAACAAGTGGTGCTCAGGCCTCCATGGTCTGCTCATTAAGTTACAGAGGGAGGCCTTGTGGACAGAGCTGCACACCTACCATCCCATAGTTCTTGTGCTGTCTCACCTTGCCTCATCTTATCTGACCTAGCCTCACATCTTCCTTTCTGGAACAGAAAACCCATTTGGCCCTCTGGGAGCCCACCAGATAGCGCTGCTTTATTGCAAAGAGGAGAAAATTAAAATGACAACCAGATATCCTCTTTCTCAAAATCACACAGCTGCTTGTACATGACAGGGACCCCAGTCAAGTCAATTCCACAGACAGCTAGATTAGAGTTGACTTCTATTCTGAAGACCTGAATATGTTTAGTCACAGTGAGGAAGTGTATCTAATAATGTTGACATGGTATCAGGTCATCAGCTTGGTGTTCTTGTGACTCATCATGGACAGGGAGCTTGCATCAGTTGGACTGTGTTCTACTCATTCACCTCTCCAAGTGATTTGGTAAATATTCGGCATGTAAAATGACTTAGTGGCTCATGGCTGTGAAATGTCAAAAGCATAAGAGTGAGTGATTTCATGATCTTTAAGATAAAAGCTGTCATGCAGAAGGGAAAGGAGGAAAACAGTTTCTTTCCAGGGAAACAGATTTTGTTTTAGTCTCACTGTGAGGCTTCTCAAGTTGTGCCTCCTCTGTCTTCCATCAAGGTCACTTTGGGGAATTCAAGTGTTGTTGATTCAGTTGGCAAGATAGAGAAATGATTTGGGACTGGGGATAATTTTGAAAGGAGGCTGCAAGTTCCACCTTCATCAAAGTATCTCATCCAGAGCTTTGTTCTTGTCGACTTCCACCCAATATCAGTAGACCATATGAAAGACACAAGTACAAGGTTTGAGACAGGAAACTGGAAAATAGATGTATGTCACATTTTAAGTTCTGCAGTTGCTTCTAGAGAGAGCAGTAGCTATATGAACTCCAATTACATATACCTTCTACAAGCAAATACATAGATCTCACCACCCAGTTTGAGAAATACACTTTATCGGGAATAGTGGTTCATGTTTCTAAACATAGCATCTTTGGAAGCTGAGGCAGGAGGATCCTGAATCTGAGACCGGCCTTAGAGTGAGTGCCCTTCAGCTTTAAAAAGTATAAAATTATTATATTCAACATAAATGTTCTTTTCCTATTTATTAATAAAATGAGTATGCATACATTATAGAGACAAGTGTTGTTTTCTTATTTCTATTTATAATTTAATTCAATATTGAATGAGATACTATTGTCAGTCAAATGTTATAAATCCATATTATCAAAGATAAGTTATGAGACACTAAAACAATTCTTCTTCAAAGGAATTTACTACCCAGTCTATTGCTGAGTTCATAATATTACATTCCAAACTCATTAGAACACCAAGTTTTGAGTTTTTTCTGCTGGATGTCTTTTTAGCTTGGGTTGATTGTCTATTTGCTATGGCATTTATTTTTTTCACTATTGGAATTAAAATGGACACTATTGACATAATTTTCTGGAAGAATGTACACTGTTACTTTATATGAGATATTTAAAGGAATTGGAGTTTTAAGGATATAGGACCTTTAAAAAAGGACTTTAGGCTGGCCAGTGGTGGTGCACACCTGTAATCTCAGCACTCGGGAAGCAGAGGCAGGTGAGTCTCTGTGAGTTTGAGGCCAGCCTGGGCTACAGAGCTAGTCCAGGACAGGCTCCAAAGCTACAGAGAAACCCTGTCAGAAAAAACCAAAAGAATAAAAAAAGAGGAGTATATTATACTGTGAACTAAATATGAGGCTTGAGGAACAAACAATTATATTGTTTTTATAATTTTATTTGAATATAATTTTCTAAATATATTCTTATTATCCTTCCTTTTTTGTTTCCTTGCTGTGATGTGTGTATGTTTATGTCTGCATAAGCATAGTGATTTTAAGGTGGCCAGTGAGCAATGGTGGAATGTGAAGATTGGTTTTAATGTCAATTTGCCACGAATTAGAATTGCCTCAGTATGGAACCGAACTAAAAACTTGTCCTGATTGACTTAATTTATGTGGAAGAACCCACCCATAAGTGTGGGCGAAACCTTCTGTTAGCAGTCTAGATTAAAAAGGCAGAGTAGGATGCAGGCTGTTAACCTTGTGGCTGCCTGGCCATTCTGCTTTCCGAAGAATTGATTTAACCTGTTGCTGCTACAGAAGATTGCTCTGCTGATACCAGAAACATCTTGCAGTATCTGTCCATTAACTAGAGACTATCACTTCTCCAGGAAGTTTCTGAAGTTCTAGTACCACACTGAGACTGCTCAGGTGGCCAGGTTCATTCACTGAGCAACCACTGGGTTGTGGGTCTCTCCAATGTGAGACAGCCACTGTGGGACTACTCTATCAGCTGAGGTGCCCAGCCTCAACTTACCAGAATCTCAGGCTGCCCAATAACTATTCTTACTATTACAACGTAACCTGATTTGATATATTCATTTAAAGGAGTAAGTTATGCTCCACAGTCATATGCAAAATCGAGTGAACATCTAACATTACTAAACCCTTCAGGGGACCGCAAACTGGTTTCATAATGAAAAGAAATCTATATTTTCAGATGTGAACTGCTTTTTTCAACTGCTTCTTGCACAGAAGCAGTTTGAAGCATGGTACTTCACAGAAAGATAAAGACATTGAAACCAATCCTTTCATTAACAAATACTTAGTGATAGCATATTATATTTTTAAGTTTTATAATTTTTACTTGTCTTATGGGTGATGGGAGAGTAGGAGAGTTCAGAAACTATGCGGAAGAATAATGATTCTAGGCACAAATATAAATCTAGCACAATAGAAAAATATTGTTTTTAACTAGGAATTTTTTAATTTTACATACCAATCAAAAATCCCCTCTTCCCTCCTCCTGCCCCTCCCATCCCTAGAAATACCGTTATCTACATGTATGTACTTGTATAAAACAGTTTGAGTGGACATGACCTACATGACTGGCACTGCCTCTTTCTTTGTGGATAGATTTCCACAATCTATCAAATGAAAGGGCCAGTGAAAGGCATGGCTGACTTCTTTTTGACTGTGTGGGCTTCCCACTGAATTGCCCCCATAGGCTCATTTATTCGACTGCTTTTCTCTTAGTAGGTGTGTCTCTTTAGGAAAGAATTAGAGGTTGTGCCTTCATAAAGGATGTTGCTGATCTCAGATGAGCTTTGAGCTATGAAAGACTCATTTCAGGCATGAGTAAGCAACACAAATGTAAAGGCATAGAACTTAGGCCTGCTTCAGCATCTCTGCTTTCAAAAGCTAGAGAGCAGATACAGAATGTTGGAACATTCCTCCTGTGTCACAGGGAGTAAAGATGTTACCTGAAAAGAAACTTCAGAATCTACATTAATTCTGATTAAATTTTCACATTCCTCTGTAAATTTCCTCAGAGGTGTTACTAGTGCTAAAGAGAAGACAATGAATTCTAAGTGATGAAGACAAATGTGACTCTGCTCTGCCAGGGCAATAAAATCAGCATCAGCCCCTATGGGAGAGATGGTAGCAGGTGTCAGCACAACTGAACTGGATTGCAGGTTGATTAGGAGGTTAGGACCTAATGAAGAAAATCGATGGAATAGATTTGTTAAATCTAGTCAAAAAACAGACAAATAAAAAGAACAAAACACTCTTGTTAGGATAATTTCTCACCACCTTATAACTGACAACTTCCCTTTGGAAGTTTTATCACACTTAAATACTTCATCTTAGTATATGACACAGTATGTCTTTGATAGTAATTCTATTTTAGACATTACTTTTTTCAGGGCATACATTCCTTCCTGATTCTTTGTGCCTCTTTCTTTGATTTTTATATAATGAGCAATTGATTCCTGGTTGGAAGGGTCATATAATATGTCTCCTTCCTCACTGATTGAGATGACTCAATTACATTTTAAGAAGGAAATGAGTATCCATGTTTGTGTGTAATATAAAAATATGCATTATGTATTAATTGAGAGAATTTATTCAGAAAAAAAGCAAATTGTAAGTGAGCCGTGAAAATTGAAGAAACACATGCATTCATGCATTCAATATAAAAGATTTCAGCGAAGAATCCTCCCACAGGCAATGTTGAATAGCCCAAGCCTGTGCCAATATTTTGCACAACAACCATTGGAAGTGATACGTAATAAATTTATCATTATGTGGATGATATTTTAGTAACTGACTCAAATGCAGTTGCTTTAGAAAGAATGTGTGAAGAAGTAAAGAAAATATTGCCTTGCTGGGGATTACATATTGCTCCTGAAAAGATACAAAGAGGAGATTCTATTAATTATTTAGGATATAAAATAGAGCTACAAAAAATTAGACCTCAAAAAGTGCAAATTAGGAGAGATCGACGAAAGACACTTAATGACTTTCAAAGATTATCTGGAGACATTTCACATCTACAAATTATTGTTGGGGTAAAAAATGATGATGTGAATAATTTGTTCAAACCCTTAGAATGTGACAAGGACTTAAATAGTCCAAGAGAATTATCACCTGAAGCTGAGAAAGAATTCGCCTTGGTAGAAAGAAAGTACATGAAGGACACGTGGATCATATCGATCCAAAAATGGATTGCATTTTGGTTATTTTACCTTCTAGGCATTCTCCTACAGGAATATTAATGCAGAGAGAAGATATTATATTGGAATGGATATTTTTAACAAATAAACTGAATAAAAAAATAAAAACTTATGTGGAAAAAAATCTCTGACCTCATTTTGAAAGGAACATTCAGACTTCGTCAGTTAGCAGGAGTAAACCCCAAAGAAATTGTTTTACCTTTAACTAAAGAGGACATTGAAAAATTATGGTCAGAAAGTGAACCTTGGCAAAGAGCTTGCAGTAATTTTTTTGGGAGATATTAACAGCAAATATCCCAAAAGCGATAGAATTGATCTTATAAAGAGAGCTGATTGGATCTTGCCTCGAATTGTAGGTGGGAAAAACCCATATCTGGAGTTTGTACATTTTTTTTTCGTTTGTACCATTCCTTGAACTAGTTTCCCACAGCACATTTTATTTATTTTTTATGGTTATATACACTTTAATTTACTTATAATTGTTCAGAATATTTGTCCCTAATATATACATTTTTCATATTTTTAAATATATTAATTTTATTTTTTCATATGGATATTTGTATTTTAATTTTACATATCAACCATGGATTCCCATGTCCTCCCCCTCCCGCACCTGCCCTCGTCTTCCCCACAGCCCTTCCCCCACATTCCCATCTCCTCCATGACAAAGACTCCTCTGGGGATGCAGCTCAACCTTGTAGATTCAGTTGACAGGCATCTAGGTTGTTTCCATGTTCTGGCTATTACAAACAATGCTGCTATGAACAAAGCTGAAAAAATGCCCTTTTGGTATAATTGAGCATTCCTTCGGAATATGCCCAAAAGTGGTATAGTGGGGTCTTGGGGGAGATGGATTCCCAATTTTCTAAGGAAGCACCATATTGATTTCCAAAGTGGCTGTACAAGCTTGCATTCCCACCAGCAGTGGAGGAGAGTTCCTCTTACTCCACGCTCTCCAGCATAAGCTGTCTTCAGTGTTTTTGATCTTAGCCATTCTGACAGATGTAAGGTGCTATCACAGAGTCATTTTTGTTTGCATTTCCTGGATAATTAGGGATGTTGAGCAGTTCCTTAAATGTCTTTTAGGCATTTGAGATTCCTCTGTTGAGAATTCTCTGTTTAGTTCTATAACCCATTTCTTAATGGGACTGTTGGGCATTTTGATGTCTAATTTCTTGAGTTCTTTATATATTCTGGATATCAGCCCTCTGTCAGATTTGGGGTTGGTGAAGAACTTTTCCCATTCTGTATACAGGCTGTCACTTTGTCTTGTTCAAATTTCTTGGACATTTTGGGTCATGACTTTGTTGGCTTCAGATTTTTCATTGACTGATGAATCTATTTCTTCTACCATATCTTCAACACCAGAGATCCTCTCTTCCATCTCTTGCATTCTGTTGGTTATACTTGCCTCTGAAGTTCCTGTTTGTTTACTCAGATTTTCTGTTTCCAGCAATCATTCTGCTTGTGTCTTCTTCATTTTTTCTATTTCCCTTTTCAGGTCTTGGATGTTTCCCTCATTTCTATCATTTCTTTTTCATGACTTTCTTTCAGGGATGTATTATTTTCTTCTGCTTTAATTGTCCTTTCCTTTAGTCTGTCTGTTCCTCCACTTCATTTTTGATTTCTTCTATATAAGGCTCTCTAGCCTCTTCATGATGTTATTCATAAGGTTGTTTTCTTCTGCTTCTTCCACTCTGTGATGTTCAGGTCTAGCTGTTGGAGGAGGACCAGGTTCTGATGCTGTATTGCTCTTTATTTTGTTGTATGTACTTTTGCCTTGATGTCAGCCCATCCCCTCGAGGATTCTGTTCATGGTCTTATCAGCGCACTTGGTCCACACAGAGCTGACAGATTTAGGGAGCCTCTCTGTGTTCCAGATGGAAGCTCTTGGCTGGATGGGAGCTCTGGTCCAGATGGGCATTCCAGGGTAGGATGGGAGGTGGGGCCTGGTCTCTGAGTCTCAGGAAGTAGCTGGGTTCTCTGGTTGAAGGGTGTGGTGGCAGGGCATGGAGATTGTAGGGTTCGCCAGGGGTCTTGGAGAAGGGGAACCTTCCCAGTTAGGGGGGTGCTGCTCTATGGCCAGAACCTGGGGCCAAGTTGGGCAGGTCTTCCCCAGAAAGGCTTGTGCCCAGGGCTGGGACCTAGGTGTGAACCCAGGCACATACCTCTTGTTCAGATGGGAGTTCCAGGGTGGATGGGAGCTGGGGGCTAGTCTTTGAGTCTCAGGAAGTGGCTGGGGTCTGGGAAGATGCGTGTGGGGCCAGGGTGTGGAGATTGCAGAGTCTGCCTGCAGTCTTGGAAAAGGGGAACCTTCCCACAGGGCAGCCAAATGGCCAGAACCTGGGGCCAAGTTGGGCAGGTCTTCCCCTGAATGGCTGGAGCCCAGGGCTGGGACCTAGGTGTGGGCCTCTCTGGGTGTGACCCTAGGCACTTTCCTCTGGTCCAGATGGGAGTTTTGGGGTGGATGGGAGCTGGGAGTCCACAGTACATCTCAGGAATTTGACAGGAACACTACAAAGTATGCAAATCAATCTAGATAGCTAAATGAGAAGAATGAAATTCAATTGTTTACCTAGACCAAGCACAAAATTCAACTCCACAGAAATCAATGGCCAGATACCATGAATCTGACAGAAGAGACCTGATACCATGAATATGACAGAAGAGAAAGTAGGGAACAGGCTTGACTTCATTGACAAAGAAAATGACTTTCTCAAAAGGACTACAATAGTACAGACATTAAAAACAAAACTTAATAAATCAGACTGCATGGAATTAAAGAGTTTATGTAGAGCAAATATCACCCTTGCTTTAGAAAAAAGAAGCCACTATCCTGGGTCAAAAAAATCTCACCAGCCTCATACCAGAGACAAGAATAATATATAGACTATAAAAGCAACTACAATATGAAGGGAATCAGAGGTACATCACCCTTTACAATAGCCACAAATGAAAGAAAATACCTTGGGGTAAATCTAAGCATGTGAAGGACATATATGACAAGAACTTTAAGTCCCTGAAAAAAGAAATTGAAGAAGATGTCAGAAAATGGAAAGATCTCCCATGTTCATGGATAGGCAGGATTAACATAGGAAAAATGGTGATCTTACCAAAAGCAATCTACAGATTCAATGCAATCCCCATCAAATTAACAACACAATTTTTCACAGATCTGGAAAGAATAATAATCAACTTCATATGAAAAAACAAAAAACCCAGTATAGCCAAAAGAATCCTGTACAATAAAACAACCTCTGGAGGCATCACAATCCCTGATCTCAAGCTCTACTATAGTGCTACCATAATGAAAACAGCTTGGTAATGTCATAAAACACTAACATGTGGACCAATGAAACTGAATTGAAGACACTGACATTAACCCACACACATATGAACATATAATTTTTGACAAAGAAGCCAAAAATGTAAAATGGAAAAAGAAAGAATCTTAATCAAATGGTGCTGGCATAACTGGATGTCAATGTGTAGAAGGCTGAAAATAGATCTATATCTGTCACCATGCACAAATCTTAAGTCCAAGTGGATCAAAGACTTCAACAAAATCCAGTTACTCTGAACTGATAGAAGAGAAAGTAAGAAGTACTCTTGAACGCATTGGCACCGGAGTTCACTTTCTATATATAACACCAGTAGCACAGACACTGACAGAAACAATCAATCAATGGTACCTGTTGAAACTTAGAAGCTTTTGTAGAGCAAAGGACATGGTCAACAAGACAAAGCGACAGCCTACAAAATAGGAAAAGGTCTTCTGAGTTCTTAAAGAGCAGATTCAGAGTTGAGGATTTCAAGGTTAGTTGGGCAGAGAGCCAGAGATGGTCAAGGCTGCAGCTGCTTTGTTGAGGGCCTTCTACTTTCATTCTTAGTGGGAAGAAGGCCCAGAGGGACTAAAGAGGTTTAGGTACTAGCCCAGCACTTCACCCATACTGGATGTCTTTTGGTGTGTTTCACTAATAACAGGGAGAGTAGAATCCCCAGTCCAGAGCTAGAGGTCCTCACATTTTATATGACAACCACTAGCAGGGCAGGAGCCACCAAGAACTGCTGCATGCCAGGGATCCCAAAGGTTTCTGAGTTCCTGTCCTATCACTAGCCAGGCATCTTTCCTCTACGTTGAGTGCAGGACTGAGACATCATTCTTCCTGCAATTATTTGTAATTGATGCCAGAAGGCTCACCTGTGGATGCCTAGTTCTTGTGTATTTTCAGTCACACCTTTCAATAGTTGATAACACCTTTGCTAACATCATGATGGATGGAATGTATTCTGCTGAAGCTTCTGGCAAAAGTTTCATCATTACCTGTGTGACTTACCATTTTTCTGACATGACCCACATAATCCTCCACCATTCCCATACATTATAATAGCCCCGTGGATCTTCTCAAATGTGCTGGTTCACCTCATGGAAATGAACTTCCTTCCCCTTATCCTCAGCTAATTTCTTAGCACCCTTCATTTCTCAACTTATTAGTTAGTGATCATCAGGATGAGACCAGTCTTTCCTGGGCTGAGTTTGGAAAATGAGTCTTTCCCTCCATACATGATGAACTATTGAACTAGAATGAACTAGATTCTAATGAATCAGAGAGATCTCTGGATTGGAAGGAGGAGGTGCTGAAGGCCTTCCCTTGTGTCTCAGGGGAGGCTCATGTAAAGGGGAGCCTGGCTTTTGGTGAATTGGGGAGGAGTTTGTTATCAGTTGGTGGCAACCATTGGCAGAGACCCTAACAGTCCCTTCTCTGGAAAATCTATTGTATCCTGGAGAGCCCTTGGCATCTTCTGTAAAATCACCAGTGTTGTGGCAATGCCAGCAGCCCTTGAGGCATCCATTAGGTGATTACAGGGTTCACCAAACAACATGTTGGCACGACTGAGCACACAGATTGGCAGAGAAAGCCCTGGTTTTCTAAGGAGAAGTTGGCGCCAGTATTGTTCCTTCACTTAATGGGATTCAATAGCTGTAATCATCTGAAGCCATGGGCCTATGCTGCTTCTCTGGGTGACTAAAGAGCAGATCCAAAGTGGAGGATTTCTGATGGTTAGTTGGCAGAGGTCCAGGAATGGTCAAGGATGCAGCTGCTGTGCTAGGACCTTTTTCAGTTCATTCTGTTTGCAAAGAATGCCAAATGAAGCACTGAATAACCCATGAGACATCAGGGTAGGATGTTGCTGCACTTCATTCTCAGTGGATTTCTGTAGCTTTCATGGATATCTGTCGCAGACCACCCAGAGGGAGACCACCACTGTGGGAGAACCAGGGAGAAGGCTCAAGGAGAAGTCAGGAATCGGCGAGGAGAATGACAGACAGACACATGTGTTGATGTGCTGTTGTAATTTTATTTCTGTATAGGCAATGCTTATATACTTTTACAATCAAGGAACTTGGCAGGGGGTTACATCAGGCCATTATTTTTTACAATTACTCAGAATCAGCAAGAAACAATAACAAGAGACATCCATATCTATTTTTGTGTATCATTTCCGCAGCGCGAGTTCACCGTGGCTATTGTCTGAGGGCATGATCTCAGAATTTTGTGAAATCTGTCTCGCGCCAGTGACCATATCTGTGGGGAGCCAAACTCTTGCCAGCCTGGGTTATATTTTATTATCATATGCCCATTTGCTTTCCAAGCCGTTCTTTATAATTTACCCATCTGTTCCCAACTTTATCATAACTTCCTGTATATGGGAGCGGCTCTAGGTAACTTCCACCTTCGGGGGTCCATCTAGGGGTTGTCCATCAGCTCCCTCCTAAGAAGTACTGTGTATACCCCCCGGGAAGTGTGTGTTGGGGAATTTTCTCTAACTCTTTCTCTCTAGAAGGGTCTGGCATGTTATGTTTATTCCCTCGTAATATTTTTATTTTTTACTTTCATTTTTGGGCTTTCTGGCTGTTTCTGACAAGAGCTCGCGCTGCTCTACTCTAAACAGGAACGACCCCAGAGATGTATTTGAGGAAGTCGTTAAGGCCATTTCGTTCTCCAGGGCTTCCTGGGATCCTCAGGCTGCATGATGATTGCTGATTGTGGGGGAACCGCCTGAGGCCATGCTCCGGGAAGCTCTAACCTCAACCCTTCAGCTGCTGGGCCCCAGCGCAGCGGCATACTTGTTACAGCTACACAGGTGTCATAGCTGTGGGCGTAGCAGTTCCTCCTTTTCTGTTTTTAAAATGAAGCTCAAACACGTCCTGTTGTATTGTCTTTACAGAAGTATAGAGACATTTAATAAGACAAGGAAAAAGAAAAACAACAAGCACTACTAGTAAAATGAGCATTCCAATAAAAATGAAATATTGTAGCCAATCTATGGGGTTCATATCCTTAATTCCTTTTTTTATTTCTGTAGCTAGATCTTGTAGTCCGCCTATTTGCAAATGAGCCTGACTCATAGCCGAAATATCTTTCTGTAAAGAGGCCAGATCATGGGTAATATTCGTATCATGTCAGATTCCCTGTAAATGAGCCTTAACCTTCTCCCAAGGCTGGGAAGCATTATAAGGCAACGGGGTAACACAGATGGATTTGAAGTTACCATGGCAGCGAGCAGACATCGTGGTTTTGAGGTTGGAAATGTCCTGTCCTAGGGCCAAAACCACTTCTTCCAAAACATTGATCTTAGACTCTAATTTTTTATCTATAGCTTCTTGCTTAAGTAAAGCCATAGTAATATTCTTATTAAGAGTATTGACATAATGAGCTGTATGAATTTCCTGAACTAATGTGGTTGTTGCAACAGCAAAGGTAGTAATAATCGAAATTAGAGCAGTAATACCTAGAATCAAAGCAGCAACAAACCGTTTTGGACGAATTAAATCTTTTAAAGTATTTAAAACTTGCAAGGCCGAATTGTCATACCAAGGTTTAGGGCCCAACTCTACAGGCAACATGACAAATGGAGGTCGCCGGACTATGAGAACCGTCCCTAGATCTTTTGGCTCCGCGGAAGTGATACAATTAGTCAATTTACAAGAATTACATATTATCTGAAAAGAATTACCATCCTGGGTAATATTAATAAAGGAAGATTGTGCTAAGAGCATAGCATTAGGGTAAGACACGCAGGCTCTAAGGCCAACGGCCTCTGATTGAGTATGGTTAGGTCTTTTTTTTAGCATCATGTTGGAAGCTGCAACAAGCCTAAACAAATCAGAATGTCTCCTAGTAATGTTGCCTTGTTTTGTAAACCATGTAGGTTTTACAAAGCCTGGAGAGAACCATCTCCTAAGAGGCTCTCCATGTCTTTTAAAAACATAATTATGAAATTTCTCCTTATGAGTATTTAGATAACTCTTATAAGTGTCCTCCTTATCATTAGAATTAGAGTAATCCCATACCCTGAGGGATCCTGACGACCCCTGTGGTTTATACCTTGTAGCTGCATTTGGAAAACCGCAAGTCAACCATGCTGGGAATTTGGACAGAGAAGAATCCCAAAATTGATCTTTATCCCAGTACTTTTGAATACAGGGGGTGATAGGAATGAGATTGACTTGAGTAAAATTATCCTTATACAATTGATTCCCTAAAGTCTGTATCTGGAGCTCCCATATCCATCTCTTACCAGCGCTTGCCCTGTCTGGGCTGTTAGTCAGGAAGGTCCTGTAAGATGTCGGAAAGCAGCCGTAAGGCACCTTCCCCTGCAGCGTCAGGCAGATTGGGAGCGAATCTGCTCTGCCCTCAAAATTTATTAAGGAGGAGGAGCTGCTACGAGCGTCAGAATCCTGTGCTCCACCCAATCTGACTGAGTCATTGGTTAACACCTTGATAGGCTCCCGATCTAACCATCCTACGGGCTGAATAATCGGGGGATTAGGAACATACGCCCAGTAGGAAATTCCCTGAGTGACCGGCAGTGGGGTGGAAATTAAAGCTAGAAAGGCAAGGAAATAAAAAGAAGCTGTAAGGGTTTTCCCCTGTTTAATTAAGTTTCTTTGCATTCTGAGTCAGAAGCCGAATCTGCTACCAAGTCACTTTCGGTTTCTCGCCGCTGAACTTCATCTTTTTCATGTCCGTCACCAGTTTCCTCTTTTGCTTTCTCCAGCGGTGCTTGCGCCTTCTCTTTTCCCTTTGCAGGTCGGATAAGGCGATCTGGGATCCAGATGGGGGAGTCGGCATCCTGTGGGAAAACACAAGCATACCCTCGCCCCGCGGTTATAAGAACATCCGGTCCCTTCCATATACCGGACAACAAGTCCTTCCAATATACTAGTGGCAAAGGAGTCTTATGGAATTCACGATCCCAATGAATCAGGGCTGCAGTGAGTCCCTTGTCATTTGTATTCAGATGATTAAGCACAAATAGGGCATGGGATAAGACATGATGAGGAGTAAAATACCCATTAGAGGCTTGTAGCCTCTCTATTTGTAATTTTAAATTTTGATGAGTCTTTTCTATAATGGCCTGTCCTTGAGGATTGTAGGGTATCCCTGTAACATGGGCGATTCCCCATTGGCCACAAAATTGTTTAAAAGCTTTAGAAGTGTAAGCAGGCCCATTATCTGTTTTTATTTGTGAGGGAAGACCCATGATTTGAAAACATTGTATAAGGTGTTGTACCACATCTTTGCTTCCCCAGTCCTAGCTGAGGCACAAGTGAAATGGGAGTATGTGTCTACTGTGACATGTACATAACCCATTCTTCCAAAAGAAGAGATGTGAGTCACATCCATTTGCCAAATAACATTAGGCTTTAAACCTCTAGGGTTTACACCCATCTTTTGTGGGTGATGTACTGGGGGGCAATGAGTGCATTCTTTTATTATATGTCTGGCCTGTTCCCTTGTTATAGAGAACATCTTTGTTAGAGCAGATGCATTTTGATGATGTATGGCATGACTTTTTTGAGCCTCATGTACAGAAAACACTCCCGAAGAATTTTGGGTCAATAAATCTGCCATAGCATTACCTTGAGCCAGTGGACCAGGTAATTTGCTATGTCTTCTAATATGTCCTACATAAAATTTTTGTGACCTTTTTTGGACTAAATTTTGTAATCTCTGTAAAAATGGTAAAATGGGGGACTTTCCTGACAAAAGGGCAGTTTCCAACGCTGGGAACAAGTTAGCTACATATTTAGAATCTGTAAAAAGGTTAAACTCTTGAGAGAACTTTTCAAAGGCCAAAATAGTTGCTCTAATTTCTGCTTGTTGTGTAGAAGTTTTCTCTCCTTCCTCTATCCACAGGCCATGTGTCTGGGTAAAAACCACAGCTCTTCCTGAGGAGGAACCATCTGTAAAAATATTTACAGCATGATCTAAGGGGCTATGAGAGAACCAGACAGGAAATATCAATTCCACATTTCTTGCAAATTCTATTATAGGGTGTCTAGGATAATGAAACAATATCTGACCTGTAAAATTCTGTAGTGCCAAAATCCAATCTTCATTGAATTGATATAAATGTTCTAATTGTGTTTTATTATATGGAATAATAAGCTTATGTGGTTCCTTCCCAAACAATTCTTTTGACTGATTGCGGCCTTTACATATTAATATGGAGCATAAATAAGGATAATCAGCCAACATCTTAGCTTGAGTATGTGGTAAATGTAACCATTCCATCACTCCATCTTGCCATAGGCAAGCAGTGGGTGTATAAGAAGTTGCAAAAAGTATCAAAGACCATGGCTCTGTATAATTTACTTGTTTAACCTTAGCTGTAGTTAAAGCCTGTTCTACCAATTGTAAGGCCTTAATAGCTTCTTTTGTTAACTTACATTTGGTTTTTGAATTAGAATCATCATGTAAAGTTGAATATAGAGGGCTCAACATACCAGTGGTAATTTTTAAATAAGGTCTAAGCCAGTTAATATCATCTAATAATTTCTGAAAATCATTTAAAGTCTTTAATTTATCCCTTTTGATGGAGACCTTTTGAGAGGTAATATAATCTTTCTTAATTATTTGTCCTAAATAATTTAGAGGCCTGTCTTTCTGTATCTTGTCAGGGGCTATCACTAATCCATACAGGGTTAGTGCCTCTATGGTCTCTTTTAATATGTGTTTCAACTGAGTTTTATTTTTATGGGCCAGAAGTATGTCATCCATATAGTGAATGAGATATAAATCAGGATATTTTTGTCTTATTTTTTGTAAAGCTAGATCTACAAATTTTTGGCACAATGTAGGAGAATTTTTCATTCCTTGAGGCAATGTTACGCATTGATATCTTTTAAAAGGCTGTTTAAAATTCTCTGAGGGAACATTAAAGGCAAAATATTTATTATCTGAGGGGTTAAGTTTGATGGTAAAAAAAACAGTCTTGTAAGTCTATGACAATTATATGCCATCCTTGAGGCACAGCCACAGGAGAGGGCAGGCCAGGTTGCAATGGCCCCATATCCTTCATCATTGCATTGATGGCCCTAAGGTTCTGTAACAGTCTCCATTTTCCTGATTTTTTCTTGATAACAAAGACAGGGGTATTCCATGGGCTGTTAGATTCTATTATATGCCCTTTTTGTAATTGGTCCTGCATTAGTTGTTCCAGAGCCTGTATCTTTTCTGTTGTTAGGGGCCATTGACTCATCCATACAGGCTCCTGAGTAAGCCATTTTATTTTGTCTGCATACAGATGTTTTGTAGTGGCCCCTATGAAAAATTTTGATAACTAATTTGATCTGATGTCATTAGTTTAATATCCATGGAATCAAGCATGTCTCTCCCCCACAAAGTGAATGGGAGAGACGGGAGCACATAAGGCTGTATTAAGCCTTCTTTACCTTCACTTTTTTACTTCAATAATGCAGTGCTCTGCATAACCCCTGAAGCAGAGCCAAGTCCCAACAAGGAGGACCCTGTTTTGTGAATGGGCCAATTACTAAGCCATTCTGAAGCAGCTATACAAGTCCTGTCTGCACCTGTGTCCATTAGACCCCGAAATTTCCGTCCATTAATCAAGATGCACTTAAAGGGTCTCTCTCCAAGATCCTGTACCATGAACATTCCTTCAGTGGACCCAAATTGTCCTTGCCCCCGGGCATCCTTTATGACAGGATTGGGTAATTTAACAAAAGGTAAGAGGACCAGCTGAGCCAACCTCTGTCCTTTGTGAATCTGTATGGTCTCTGCTGATGGCCTCACCATAACTTTAATAGTATTTTCTGTATCTGCATCAATTACACCTGGAAGAACCTCAAAGTTTTTTTGATAATTGGAACTTCGTCCAATGACTAGTCCCACAGTTTGTGGCAGCAGAGTGCCCCTTACATTGGTAGGAACTAAAGCTATTCCATCCCATCTGGACAGTATCATGTCCTTAGTGCTAGCAAGATCCAAGCCGGCACTTTCTGGAGTTGCTCAGGGCAAATCATGGACAGTGAACTCTGGAGCCTCAGGGTCTAGCCCTGAGTGAGGCGCTTGTTGCCTCCTCTCCTCTCCCTTTGTTGCGGGGTTAGGAGAACACCCCTGACTTAGTTTTTTGTCTCTTCCTGTTCATCATCAGAGCCCCCTTTTCCTAGGGGCATTCCATCCTTATGGAACTTTGATTTACACTCGTTTCTCCAATGTTTTCCTCTCTTGCAGCGAGGGCATAGGCCAGGAGCCCCCTTTTTAGGTCTGGCCTTGTTTACCTGTTTGCACTCTTTTTGCATATGTCCTTCCTTTCCACATTGAAAGCAAGTTGGAGATTGGGCAGTTTTCCTGCCATTCCCATATGTTTGTTTGATATAGGCGCTAAATTTCTGTCCTTTCATGGCTGCGGCGTAGGCCATTCCTTGCATTACAACCGGTGAGGCATCCTGACATGCTTTTATGTAGTCCTGGAGGGTTCCAGTTTTTCTTATTGATCTAATCAGATCTTGACATAGAGCATTGGCATTTTCCCATGCTAACTGTTTCAATAGAATATTCGTCCCCTCTGAGGGGGGGAGCATTCTAGAGACAGCTTCCTCAAGCCTAGCTATAAAATCCTGGTAGGATTCTTCAGTACCTTGTTTAATACTAGCCAATGCTCCTCCCTTGGTTCCCTGAGGGGGAATTTTTCACCATGATTGCACAGCGTTAGTTGTTATCAATTGCAAGATATCTCTAGGTATCTTTGTCTGTGATTGTGGGGTGGCGTAATCCTCTGTCCCCATAAGCATTGCCATAGTGGGCTTGGGCCCACGTTTCTTAAGTGATTGTACCATTGACTCCCTACTTTTGTCTTCATATTTAGTCCTCCAGAGAATATAGTCTCCAGGACTGAGAGTGGCCTTTGTAGTTTGCATCCAGTCATAAGGTGTCAACCAAGAACTGGCAACCACATCCACAATCTGCAGCGTATAAGGAGCAGAAGCACCAACACTCTTTACAGCAGATTGTAATTCTTTTAAGACCTTCAAGGGGAGAGGCTCCCATACAGGTCCCTCATCATCCCATAGTTCTGTGACAGGGAAAATTCCAAAGGAGGCATCACCCGTCCTGCGAGCCTCGGCCATGGCTCCTTGGAAGCCAACGGGAGGCAAAGGGGGGTGTTTTCTTGGCTTTGGCATGGGCCGTTGACCGGCTGCAGCGCCAATTACCTTAAGAGATCGAGGATTGTCAGAATGATCTCTATAGTCATCCTCCCATTCCTGTTCTGCTTGTTGATCATCAAGACCCCAATCATCATCATTTTCCTTTATTTTCCTGGTACTATACTGCACGGGGGGAGCAGAGGCAGTGAGCGGTATAAGCTCTTCCTCATCCCCATCCTCTGGACCCATTTCATCATAAATGGGGGATTCCCCCGGGTCAGAGGCAGTCTCCCTACAAAGTCCTTGAAATGGGGTTGTATCTGATAAGAGGTCCCTTAAATGGAACCATAATTGAAATGCTTGGGGAGGCAGAGTTTTCTCGCCATTAATCTGTACATATTTACACATCTCTTTCCCCATTCTCTTCCATTTATCCACAGTCAATGATCCCTCCTCAACGAACCAAGGGCTGGTCTTCTTTAAGAAGGCAATAAATTGTTCCACATCTGTAACTGATGTCCGAAACCCTGATTTAGTTAACATACACTGTATCATAGTTACCAGCATTTTCTCATTCTTAGTCAATGCGTGCCCCATGGCTCCTTGATTACTTACACTTAACCGGTGATCCTTTACCGGCGGGACTGCAGCTCCCTGGTAAGAACCGTACCTGACTTCTGAGGAGGAAAGAAAAAGGGGGGAAAAGATTACCTGTCCTTCAAGTCCCTGTTCGGGCGCCACCTGCCGCAGACCACCCAGAGGGAGACCACCACTGCGGGAGAACCAGGGAGAAGGCTCAAGGAGAAGTCAGGAATCGGCGAGGAGAATGACAGACAGACACATGTGGTGATGTGCTGTTGCAATTTTACTTCTGTATAGGCAATGCTTATATACTTTTACAATCAAGGAACTTGGCAAGGGGTTACATCAGGCCATTATTTTTTACAATTACTCAGAATCAGCAAGAAACAATAACAAGAGACATCCATATCTATTTTTGTGTATCATTTCCGCAGCGCGAGTTCACCTTGGCTATTGTCTGAGGGCATGATCTCAGAATTTTGTGAAATCTGTCTCGCGCCAGTGACCACATCTGTGGGGAGCCAAACTCTTGCCAGCCTGGGTTATATTTTATTATCATATGCCCATTTGCTTTCCAAGCCATTCTTCATAATTTACCCATCTGTTCCCAACTTTATCATAACTTCCTGTATATGGGAGTGGCTCTAGGTAACTTCCACCTTCGGGGGTCCACCTAGGGGCTGTCCATCAGCTCCCTCCTAAGAAGTACTGTGTATACCCCCCGGGAAGTGTGTGTTGGGGAATTTTCTCTAACTCTTTCTCTCTAGAAGGGTCTGGCATGCTATGTTTATTCCCTCGTAACATTTTTATTTTTACTTTAGTTTTGGGCTCTCTGGCTGTTTCTGACAAGAGCTCGCGCTGCTCTACTCTAAACAGGAACGACCCCAGAGATGTATTTGAGGAAGTCTTTTGAGCTTCCTTATACACTGGTCTGATAAGTGGAGGTGCTCCGGGTACAGGTGACCTGGGTCAGTCATGTTGGTGCTGACCTGTACTGGTCGTGCTGTTAACTGGAGAAGACACAGATAAGACATACAGAGAAAGATCGTGATTAGTGCCAACAAGGACTGTCGTTAAGGCCATTTCGTTCTCCAGGGCTTCCTGGGATCCTCAGGCTGTATGACGATTGTTGATTGTGGGGGAACCGCCTGAGGCCACGCTCCGGGAAGCTCCAACCTCAACCCTTCAGCTGCTGGGCCCCAGCGCAGCGGCATATTTGTTACAGCTACACAGGTGTCATAGCTGTGGGCATAGCAGATATCTGCCATAAATACCAGGGAGGGAAACTTTCCATCCATGTACCCAGATCTCAGACACTGAGTTGCTTTTAGTCCTGCACATAGGTTTTCAGGGCTGGGAGATGCAAACCACCAGGCACTCCAGCACTTTCTTGCCTCACATCAAGTATTGGCTGACAATTCCAAACCAACATGCTGGCCTTGCTTATGCCTTTCAGTGACAGTGGTGCTGCAGTAAAGCCTGAGGCATATATCTAGCCTTAGAGATTGGAGACAGACACATGGATTATAGGCCTAAGCATAAGGATAGCTGTTCTGATCTTTGAGGGCTTCATTGGGTTCCATGCATTTCCTCTTCCTCAGGCCTCCTCTTGGGACTCCAAATGATCTCTCTTGGCCCTATGCCATTCTTCTGTACAAATTCACTTGTGTTTATGTACCTACAGGGACTACTAGGAAGGCATCATCCACACCCTTCTTCCTCACTGAGCAGCAGCAGCAGCTGAACCAGGTGGATAAACTGACCCTTCAGCTACAGATGATGACCAATGAGAGGAATGAACTGCTTGAACTCCTGGCCCTTCATAACAACCATGAGTTGAACATCAGGTATTCATCATGCCCTTTTCTCAAGTGACTCTTTTGACCCTACTGTGTCCTGAGTGCATCTGAGAAGCAGAACTGAAGCATGTAGGAGTGAGATAGGACATAGCTGTTCTGATTCCTCCAAATGAAAACCAGAGCCTGAGGCCTGAATCACAATCTACAGAGAGGGGCAGTAGGGTGTAAGATCACAACATGCATTTCAAGAGGCCTTGACAGGCATTGTGTTTTAGGAGATGCTCGGTGCTCTGAGTGGAGTGTTTATATTTGACTAGATATTTACTTTTGCTTGTTGCACTGGGAGCATCTGTGTGTCTGGAAGGCCTGGAGTTCATCCCTGCTCCTCTCTGGTCTTTTTCCTTATACCATGCGAAAATGACTCTACCTGCATTTCTTTGACATCCTAACTGTGTGTGGGTTTATGTGTGTAAAGAGGCCTCTAAGGGGCCCAAACGTAGCAAACATGGCAGTGATAGGTTTTGCCTTTTTCACTTCCCTCTCCCTCAATAAACCATTAGATGACATTCCTAAATTTAGTCCCCAGTTCATTCCCTTTTGTGCACACATACTCATTCTTGAAATTAAACATCAAAGTCCAACAATCAAAATTCATTACTTGGCTACTCTGGCTAATCTGTCCAATCCGATCTCAACAACTCACCTTAGCAGAGACTTCACCTTTTCTATTTATAACCCACTGCTCAAAAGAAAGCCTACTGCTTGATGTTGGTCTTTGCCTTATCCAGGGGCAGGCTCCCAACGCCACGCTTGGCCTGCTGGGGTATTCAATCTCCTTGTGCTGAGGATTGGGTGTCTTAGTGTGTTCTATACGGTCTCTGCGAGGCTCCCTTACAGTGTGTGTGTGTGTGTGTGTGTGTGTGTGTGTGTGTGTGTGTGTGTGTGTATGTCTTTCCAGACTCTGAGAGTCAGAGATTGATGATAGGCCTGAATATTCACATGTCTCAAAGATTTCAGGTGATATAAGTGCTGAGGCCCCGGAGCCCCACTTTGAGCATCACTGCTCTCAGATTTGTGCTCACCATGATCCCTCATTGGAATCCTCTTGGTAGTTCATAAAGCCATCCTCTTGGAGTGCCTCCTCCATGTAAACACTGATTATGAGTGCAGGCTAACCTTGTAAGGAGAAAGTATCTCTGTTCTCAAGACAGTGAAAATATCATCGCAGATTTCAGATAGACCCAGATGTGTGGCACAGAGCCTCAGACATTTTTAGAAAGCTTGTCAATCCTTCCAGGCCATATGTGGGAGCTCATGTAGTCCTGTCTCCCTCCCTATTGACACCCAGACTTTCCTGTCTCTGGGGAAAGGTAGCAGGTCTAATGCACATCAGTAGTTCCAGTACATAGGATTCAGAGTGTGAAATCCAGTGGGCTGGTGTAGTATAAAACAGAACCTTAATTCATGTGGTCCCTGAGGCCTGTGTTCGTGGGGTTCTTTGCTCCTGGGGCCATGCCCGTCCACAGGCTGAATTCTGAGCTTGAGATGCTGAAAACACAGCATAAGAAGGAGATGTCAGATGTGAAGAAATTCCCCAAGGAGATTTGTGAGGCCTCATACAAGTGCAAGGATCTGAGTGAGAAGACCAGCTCCTACTGGTGAGAGCCTAATTTAGATGGGACCCCAGAAATTGGTAAGGACTGCTTCAGGTAGTCTGAAGTTTGTCCTGTCCTGCCTCACCCAGCTGTCAGGAGGAATGTGTCCCCCCATCTCCTGCAGGCACATGGTCCCAAATAAACACACAGAGGCTTATATTACTTATAAACTGTATGGCTAATGGCTCAAGTTTCTTGCTAGCTAGCTCTATCATCTTAAATTTACTCATTTCTATTCATCTGTGTTTTGCCACATGGCTGGTGCATGGCCAGGCTAGTAGCATGTTGCTCCTTGGGTGGCAGCTGGCATCTCCTCCATCTCTGACTTTCTTCTCTGTCTCTCCTGGATTTTCCTGATTGGCTCCATCCTGCCTTGCCAGAGGCCAAAGCAGCTCATGTATTATGAATGGGAACAATGCAAACAAAAGACATCCCACAGCAGCTTCTTCCCTTCTTTACCTTTGAACCAAAGTGAGGACTGTGGTTCTAGTTTGTTTCCCTCTTAGCTAGATGCCTGCCTTATAGCTCTTGGACGTGTGCCTCCTAAACTGAGTTCTCCTAAGAGTGAAGAGTCTGAGAGCCCCTCCCAACTTTTTCCTGTCAGCTTCTGGAACTTCTAGACAGAAAACCTGGTTTGCACCATGACTGGTTTCTGTGACTCTGGCTTGAGGTTACAGAGCTCCATTCTAAACAGCACATGGATGGAATATATTCCTGTTGGGTGTTCTGTACCCCTCAGAGCATGGATTTCCTCTACTGCCTCTTGTTTCCCAATACTGTGAACAGTTAAGCCCCAGGTGTGGAGGATGAGGTGGGGGATCTAATTTCTAGAGGTACATGGATCCCTTTTGCTGTTGGGATCTTCAGAAGTAGTTTGAATCTTCTGGAATTTGGCTATTCTTTGGCTTTGGCCTGCACCTGAGTGATGCTGGCATGGCTAATATGGGTTTCAGCCCAGGGAACTTGGGTATGGGGAAAGGGGACATTGCAGAATGATGGTATTAAGAGGCAGAATTGGTGGATAGAGATAGAGATCATCATTTTAGTGATGTTTCAGCACCCTCTACAGTCAGTGCCACAGTGAATGGACTCAGCTGAAGGAAAAAGTGAGCATGTTAAGAGAGGACAACAGAAACCTGCAGGGGGAGCAGATTTTACTACAAGAGTCCTGTGAGGAGGCAAGGAGGCTCTGTGAGGAGGCTCATGGGAAGATCTATGACCTCTGGACAGAGCAGCAGCAGGTAGGTTGAAGCAGCAGGGTCAAGCTGCCCCGTCTAACCATACACATACATATACACACCCATGTAACCATCTACTCACTTATCCACCTGACCCATCCCAGCCCATAGTTCATTTCTGTGATCATTCACAAGTCTTTCTGGGGATGTAGCCTCCTGGAAGGCATTGCATGACTGGCAAGCAAACCCTACTGCTCTGCTAGAAGCTGCAGTCCATTGAGGGAGACAAGTAAATCACATATCACTCACCTACATGTCAGTGTGGTAGAGCGGTGTTATGACGGGAGCCACTTAGAGAGTAGCACAGAGCTTGGAGTAAGTGTGGTCAATGGTGTGGGTCTCTCTTGCTTGGCAGGGGTCATGTGAGATCAGAGGCAGAAACAGCATGGAAGGAGGAATGCCCCCTACTAAAGCCAAATGACTGGGTCTTGTGGACATCTTTTGGGGTGTCATATGGCATTTTACCCTCTTGTTCCCAGACTGCCATGATGTTCTCTTTAGCTGGTCAAGCTGTTGCTTCAAA
>NW_023412684.1:0-44615 GCF_903995425.1 Onychomys torridus
AGAGAGAGATTTCAGAGTGATTATTTTAAAAGCTGATATGGGACCACAGGGGCTTTGTTGGACTAGAGTAAACTTCTGACTACAGATCTACTTGTCCACACACCTCTTTTATATATAATCACTGAGCCTATGGTGCACACACCTACTTTAACTATGCAGGCTGATCTACTGGTCCACATACCTCATTACCTATACATGTTAATGATGATCCACACACCTCCTTTATCTGTACATGCTAATCCATGATCCACACCCTTCCTTCATCAATGCATGCTGATCCATGATCTACACACATCCTTTACCTATGCATGTGGCCTCACTTGTACACCCCTCCAAAACACTAACCAATTTCCATTCATCCTCACACATAATATTGGAAAGTTTTCCAGACTCACTTGTCCTTATCTAGGGAGCATGGGACAACAGGTGGGCAACACAGGTTTCTAGGACACAAAACGCATATAGGAACTTTCCTCTTACTATTTGTAGTCAGGATGAAAAACAAGGTTAAAACAATCTGATAATTTGGAAATAAGAGGATTAATACACCCAATCTTATTCAAAAGGACAATCATCATTCATTAATAGCAGGATCATAACTATGGGATATGTGCAGTCATTGGATATCATTTTTCAAAATACCCTTTTATAGCACAAGGCTGTGGCAGTAAAAGTAAGATCCCTTGAGGACCCTGATCAAGGAGGAAGTGAGAAGCAAACGATTTATATGAGTGACCCAGGCATTATGCTGACCTAGAGTGTGAGCGTTCTTAAGGCTGAAGCAGATCAATAACAACCGGAAGTGAGACTGAACCTGATAGGGACACTTTAAACACGCTAGTTTGAAACAAACAGTCATAGAGGAGTCATTAAGAATGAAGACAATTAATGTCCATGAAGAAAGTTCAGAAAGACGGCTTAGACAGCAGACACTCAGGATGAGCAGAGTCATGCACACAGTCTCAGAAAGTGGTTGGTCAGTGTGCTGCAGGGATCACAAGCAATGACTGTAAAGAGTTTTGCCAATCATTCTAAGATGTTCCACAGGTCTAGTCTCATGTAATTTTGGATATTGTAACAGCTTACTTAATTTTGCTGTTAGATAGGTCTATAAGAAATCAGTTAAAAGATTTAAAGGTATGGAATTTTATTTTCTCTTTTAATCACGAATATTGGAAACCATTAGTGATATTTTTCTTAGTTTTTTGTTATTGAAATTCTGTTTATAACCACTCAGAATGGCTATTTCAGAATGAAAACAAGCAGAAGTCCTGGATGATTTTTGCATCTGTCCATATACAATCAACTCAAATTACACTCTCCTGTTTAGCGTCATGATCTACACAGAATTTACACCTCACTCTTACTTGGTATTTTCTAACCTTACTTCACAAATAAGTAAAGATTCCTCTCTCATTATGGTTTTAGATTCATTCTCAAGCTGCAGAAGTCATAGTTCTTTGACTGCAGCATGGGCTCTAGTCCTTGGAATATTGGTGACATTGTAAATGACCAGCTACAAGCCTCTCAATGACCACTGGAACAACAGCATCCAATGGGATTGGCAACCTGGAAATCTGAATCTGAATCATTTAGGTTTACTTTGATGTGATGCATAGGAGCTGCAAAAGGCTACCCTGGGGTCACTAGACAAATGTGTCCATGTGAGGCTGAGGCAAACAGAACAGGCAGAGTTGTCTACAGTCCTGTGTGTTCATTGTATAGAGGGTTAACTGGCCTTGGGGTCACCTGCCCTGAAGTGTTTAATAAGGATATGCATATGAGATGAATGTTTGAGAATGAATTAGGCTTGGCTCATTGATGACAAAACTTCCTCATTGATCTTCTTTTTGAGCCTGGAGTCAAGGGAACAATGAGAGGAAGGGAGCAGATGTTATCCAATGTGCTCAGGGCAGACATAGACAGATTCCAGATTGCAGAAGAAGCAAGATATGAGGAGGTGAATGCTGTGGATATCACTCTGTGTAAATAAAGTTCTGATTGGCCAGTGGCCAGGCAGGAAGTATAGGCAGGACAAGAGAGAAGAGAATTCTGGGAGGTGGAAGGCTGGGTGGAAGAGACACCGCCAGCAGCCGCCATGAAAAGCAACATGTAAAGACACTGGTAAACCACAAGCCATGTGGCAAATTATAGACTAACAGAAATGGGTTAATTTAAGATAGAAAAGGTAGATAACAAGCAGCCTGCCACGGCCATACAGTTTGTAAGCAATACAAGTTTCTGTGTGCTTTCTTGGTTGGGTCTGAGCTACTGTGGGACTGGCGAGTAAGAGAGATTTGTCCTGACTATGGGCCAGGCAGGAAAACTCTAACTACAGGTGAAGTTTTTCTAGTAGAATAGATGGAATGTAGGAAATTCACAGGAAGCCTTCAAATGGAATCTGAGAAAACCATCTAGTTCTCATTTCCCAGGGTGTTTTTTAAAGCACCACCCACCCTGTGTAAATCTAGGAGAGACATGTGGTTCCCTCCCTAGATTTTCTTCCTGTGTTCCTCATAATGAATCTGAGATCTGTGCTCTGAGCTCCTCTGAAGGGCATCTCCTTCAGGAAACCAAGGAGAAGCAATTGAAAGAGGAACTTTGCCCACCAAGGAGGCCACTGTGATGGGGATCTAGACGTTCAAAGCCTTAAGAATCATAAGGATATCGAGGAGCAGAGGCAGTGGTCATGTCTTCTGTGTGGTAGAAGAGGTCCAGATTGGGGCAGAGTGTTCCTGAACTGAGCTGAAATTTGGGGAAAATCTGTCTTATGTTTTAGTCCCTTCAGATTTCTAAGTAACTTTTTACCACCTGGGTGGTGTAAACAGCAGAATCATTTACTCTCATGTATGAAAGCCTCAAGTCCAGCACTAAAGACTTCAGGGTTTTTAAGGACATCACTTCCCATAACTAGTCAGTGGTCACATGTGAACTTGGGGGCTCTTCTTCAGATGAAATTTTGTATGTGAGAATGGAGAGGTGGAGATGTAAAGAGGGTTACAGGGAGAAAGAGAAAGAGAAAAAGACAGAGACAGAGAGACTCCAGTGTCTGTATATTTTCCCTATCCCATAAAGACAGCAACATATTTTATTGATTAAAGGTGGCCTCAGACCACTTTTAACTTTAATGCTATTCTAAAAAGCCACACTCCAAAGGAGCCTACACCATCATTTAACATTAGCCATGTTTGTTTTGTACAGACAAAATTCAGCTTATACTTCTATCCAGTGGTACTGAGAATCCTCGGTGTATTCTGTTGCTCAAGAAGGAAGAGGAGCCCAAACAATATCTGGTGAGGACAAAGTTCCTACTTATTATCCCATCTCTTCTATAAAAATAATGACATAATTTTTTCCTGCCTTTGCTGTCTTTCCTGCCACTTAGAAATATGTGAAAGCAAGGCTGGGCAGTTGTAGAGCATACCTTTAATCCCAGCACTCTGGAGGCAGAACCAGGAAGATGTGTGAGTTCAATGCCAGCCCTGTCTACAGAGTGAGATCCAGGACAGGCACCAAAACTGCATGGAGAAACCCCGTCTTGAAAATAAATAAATAAATAAAAAAGAATATGTGAAAGCAGAACCACAAAGCCAAAGAAGTGATGTTTCTAGGGGACAGCTGAGATGTTGGTAGACAAAACCCTCCTCAGCCCACAGGAATTGGGTGGTCCTTCACTGCACATGTTTCTGGGCTTTGACACAGGACTGGAGGAGAAGTCAGTGCCTGCTGAAACAGAGACACTTCTGTACTTGTAGGAAGATTTGTGTTTGAACTCATTCTAAAGTCTCTTCACTGTGTTTTCCACACAGTAATGCACAGCTGTGTCCTCTGTGGTCACTGAGCTCAGCTTCAGGGAAAACAGATTGTTCAATTTTACTCCTCTCATAGTTATTTGCATCTTGAGAGACAGATTGTAGATGATGCCTCAATTATTATAAATTTCACCAATCTATTCCAGTCCTTTCCCAACTCCACCAATTACCACTGCTGATGGAGTAACCAATGACAGTACAGGTGAGGGACAGTGATTGAGAGGGACCAGGCCCTGACTACCCCAACAGCACCTGGGACAGGACACATGTGAACAAAGAAGAACAGTGAGTCAGGCACTCAGAACAAATGGAGAAAGGTTTTTCACTGCAGCCCTGAAGAACTCACGGCAGAGAACCATCAGCAGGAAAATGGACACTCAGACATGTACAAGATTTGGTGGTATAAATTCAATGCCTCACAGAAAATATTCTCCACAGTATTGAGGGCTCTGGATATAAGCAGGTGCTTGGCTTCTGGTATCATTGCTCTGAATTTGCATTTGGGATGCTCATAAATAAATAAGAGCAGATTGTATGTCCACTTTGACAACACTTATGAGAAGGCTGCAAGCTAGTCTCTCTGAAAGACCAGCCCTCCCTTCTTCATTTAGTCTTACAAGCTCTTGACATGCAAGGGGGAAATGTGCACAGTGGATTTATCTGGGGCCAGAATGGTCATCTATACACATAATAAATAAACAACTGTATCAGATTTTACCCTTCACTGGAGGTCCCCACAGACCACTGGGGAACGTTTTTGAAGCATCAGTTGAACTATTAATGTTATTAGCCATTCTGGAAAATAGCAGTGAACCAAGCTCTTCACTCTCAGTGTACAGTACAGGGATACCTGTTCTGTTTCTGCTCAGGACATAACCCACTATAAGGCTAGTGTAATCACCTACCATTAGCCTAGAGGCACCCCTCCAGCACTAACTGATCTACACTGTCCTCTGAAGATTCATGTTTTCCTGGCTACTACAGATTCATACCTTTTACAGTGCATCCTGGCTGTATAGAAGATGCACCAAATGTACTAGCAGAGAGAGAGAGAGCACCTGTGGAGTGGAGCCCTAATCTGATCAGAAGTAAAGGAAGTAGATCAGCAGTGTAATTCAGGGCAATGAAGTACTCATATATGTAATCCTCAAAAAATTTAAACAAAAGGAAAAACTAAATTGTGCTGGTTAAAGCAGAGGAAGAGGAGGAGGTATGAGGAAGTGGATGACTGGGGGAGGAGAAGGATTATTATTATGAAGGAGTAGGAGGAGGGGCAAAGGCAGAAGAGGAAGAGGGGAAGAAGGAGAAGGAGGCATCAGATACATCTACCATACAACTCTCACACAGAGAAGTCTTGGGAATCATTGTGGAAGAGAGTATGGAAATACTATAAGAACCAGAGAAACAGGGGATTTGATATGAGATTATTTTCCCTAGGAATACCAGAAGCTACATCTATGAGGACTTACCAACATGAATGCATAACTAGGAGGTGAACATGGTTTAAAGCTTCATAACCAAGTTCTTATACCTCAGCAATGCTGAAAATCAGGCCCAGAAAGTATCTTGTTCTGGGCTCTGTGCTTTGCATTGTGGAGTGCTAGAAAGCATCAGTAGTCTCTAGCAAATTGAGGCCAATAGGACCACATCATGGTGGCAAACATTCTAAACTATTTTCATGCAATGATGAATGTCCTTGGGTAGAGGGATGTAGCCCAGCTGCAGTAAAGTGTGGCCACTCATTTCACAATAACATACATTGCCTACCCAATCACAATTATTGCAGATAGGATAGGACATGGTCACCAGGATGCAAGGATAGGGAGACACATCTCAAGGTGAAGGATATGTGCAATTAATTTTGAAACATTCTATCAAATGCTAACAGTTTTTAACAACCTCAGTTTAGTTTTACCATACTACCTAGACTGAGTTCACTGTAGTTTTACACTGACACCAATGCCAGGGACTGGTAAATAAGGGCTAATTTAAATGATATTCTATATTCTGGATCTAATATTCCTTACCTCTACATGAGGTCATGACCCAACAAAATACCTTCATTAAAGTCCTAAAAATTCACATTAGTAAAATGGTAAATCCTCCTCTCAACCTGCTCTCTGTCTCTGTCTCTTTGAGTCTCTGTCTCTCTGTCTCTCTGTCTCTCTCTGTCTCTCTCATACACACACATACACACATCTCTCTCCCTCTTTTTGAATATATATCCATTTCTTCATCTGTTGACACAATGGCATCAAGACCCCACAGTGGCCAAGAGAAAGTCTTAGTTCCAGTTCAATGGAATTGTTTTCATGCTTCCTGAGAGACAGGATTCTTTCCATTGAAAGCAAGACTTGTTGGCATGCAGAGCACAGAAAGAGGAAGGATCATCCACTGGTGGGATGGATCCTCAGGTGAGAGTCAGTGGTACTACTCAGTTCCCACTCCTTGCTTACTAGACAGTGAGTACCGGATATTGAAGTAAGATGACCACATGTTATATTCTGGTTCAGAGCATGCACCCTACCTTGCAGAGCTTTGCTCTAGCTCTTTAAGTTTCTTTCATTTAGTGGGCACCATAAAATGTTTATCATCCATGAACCACTCATGTCGCTACATAGACACATTGCTGAACTTCTCAGTTCATAAATCACCCCATCATTATCCAAGAAATATTTTTATATTCACATTGTGTCTATTTGCTGATATTGATTAAGGTAGAAAATTAGATTCTTATAGAAATAGAGAATAGTATGTGTGACAAGAAAATTAAGGCCTGACCCAGATGCCTTGGGAAAGATCCACATTGGGTATTAGACATTTGTGCAGCAGGATGCAGTTCTATTGTGAGAGTGATAATGATAATGATAATGTGTAGTCTTGGAGAGATGCATCAACCAGACCTATACAGTGTCCCCACGATCTCATGACACATATGGTCACCTTCCCAAAACTACAAGTGATGGTTGTGAAGTCATGACAATGTGAACAGAGATAGATGAGTACTGTCTCCAAGTCACAATTTGATTTGTCAGGCAGGTTGAAAAGATTTATTTTCACTTGCCCAAAGAATCCCTGCATAGTGTGAAGCAGAATGGTCTTAGGCAATGTCACTAAGCACAACCCTGTAAATGAAGAAACAAAGCTATATTCTCAAAACCAATAAGAGCAAATTTATTCTGAAGTCAAATATGGTGGACCTTAGACCATGAATGTCGATTAGTTTTCCCTAAATTCCATGTTTCAATGTGTTAAAAGTTTGATTAAAGTTTTGCAGTTTCAGATGAAAGAATGTCATCACTAGAGCTTAGTCACCTCCCAGCACTCTTCCCCAAGGTCCTGCAGATGTCATGGTGGCAGCCACACCAGGTCCTGCAGATGTTGTCATGGTGGCAGCCACACCAGGTCCTGCAGATGTCATCATGGTGGCAGCCACACCAGGTCCTGCAGATGTTGTCATGGTGGCAGCCACACCAGGTCCTACAGATGTCATGTCATAGTTGCAGCCACACCTGAGTTCAAGAGAATTGTTTCAAGACTGGGTTCAGAACGTGTGGTATAAAAATGCATGTTCTGGTTGATGATTAAAGTAATGGAGTAAAAAATGGATTAGTTAAAATATTGCATTGAGTCATATCTAAACCTCTGTGCACAGTCCTTCAGAGGAGTAGAGATTTGAGAATTTATAGTGTTTATAGGTAACTGAAACTGCTGGCCTCAACTCCTTCATATTTACCTTGAGCCTCAAACACTATCCTAATCAGGAAATTAAATCAAGACTTGACCCTGATACTACAGGGGAAAATCATACACCAGAATCAATGAACTTTCTTACCATGTGGTCCTATAATCTCCCACAGATGACATTCTCTATTTTGCTCATGTTAGATTTCATCTTGAATTTGAAAAACCACTAGAAAATCAAATCTCTTGAGAAATCACAGGTTACTACAGATATTAAATTCAGAAGGATCTCTGAGAAATGAAGAAATGGAAAAGAATCCCAGAGAACAGAAACCAGGACCCAAATATACCTGTACCTGGTCCTGAACTGGGTTCACTGAAGCCCTTTGTGGATCCTCTCTGAGATTTGTAAGCAAATTTTCACTGTGCTAGCTACAGATATCACATGTATTTCAATTATATTTATGTTTCTATACCTGACATGAGCTTCATCCAGTGGCTATTTTTAATATTACAAACACAAATAGCAGAAATCCCTGAAGGACCGGGGGTCCTGCATGATGTGAAGTGATCCTCCCTGTCCCCATACTCCATGATGCTCAAAATAGATCCATCCATTGCTCCAGTGGCTCTGACACCAAACTTACAGCAATAAACAAAAATTGGAGTGGATCCCTATGCATGGCTAAGTCATTTACAATAAAATGCAGGTATTTTGTCTGTCAATATCAACCAGTCAATTACTAAAGAATTGATGTATGCTGCATAGATGAATGATTTACCTCCCCAGAATTACCCATGAATGAACATACATTGTTGTTTGAAGTTTAACTGGGACAATGGCTATCACACAAATAATTATTCAACAAAAAGACATATAATCTACTGAGAATGAGATAAAATATAGGAGTAGAGAACAAGGAGTTATTCATCCCTCACAGGAAAGAGGGGGATCTTCATGAAAGAACAGCAGGGATTGGGACTGGCAGACCAAGGGTTCTGGGAAATAGGAGGTACCTGGGCAGCGGCTCCTAGCAGCATGACTCAGGTTCAGGTTGAACACAATAATGTGTATTCACACAAACATGAATAATAGAGAATACATATTGTCCCCAGGAGCTCAGAACACAAAAGAATTCACCAATCATAGTTCTCCCCAATATCACACAATATCAATGTAGCTGCAGTATATCATTGGCAGAGAAGACTCTGCCCTACATCCACAGAATAATGTGACATTCTCACCTCCAGATGAATCATGCCCAGTTGATTTCACACACATACACACACACACACACACACACACACACACACACACACACACACACACGTCCATGTATAGAGGACAGCAGAAGAATTCTTGGTAATGGGAATTGAGTACATCCTATTAGAATTTCCCAAACTCCTGTGGGAGACACAGCTGAGCAATTAGTGAGCATCATGTGTATGTCTGTCCTGTAGGTTTAGATCACAAGGTTAGAAGTTACAGTTCCTGTTTAAACAAAGACAAACTGAAAAAATGGATGTTAAAACTAGCTGAGTAAGAAAACAGAATACATAGGAAGTACAATTGATTCTGATCTCAGCCTGATGTCAACAGTTCTTATGGAAAAGAGATTTGAAACCTATTAGTTGTTATAGAAAAAAGGCCCTGACCACCTCTCTCTCTCTCTCTCTCTCTCTCTCTCTCTCTCTCTCTCTCTCTCTCTCTCTCTCTTTCCCCTCTGAATCTAAAACTAATCTGTCCTAATCATGGCTCTCTCTTAGGATAGGTCCTGAGTTTCATAATGAAAAAGAGACCCATATTTCAGGAGCTTCTTTGACATCTGATGCTGGCTAGCCAGTGTTATTTCTGCCCTCACCAGTGACATCTGCATCTTGTTCTTATGAATTGTATCATATTATTAAACACTTATGTAGTTAGAGTTTTTCTTCCTGGCCCAGTCAGGACAAATCTCTCTTACCTGCCAGTCCCATAGTTGCTCAGACACAACCAAGAAAGCACACAGAAACTTACATTGTTTAGAAACTGTATGGCTGTGGCAGGCTTCTTGTTATCTACTTTTTTATCTTAAATTAACACATTTCTGTTAGTCTATACTTTGCCACATGGCTTGTGGCTTACCAGTGTCTTTACATGTTGTTTCTCCTGGCAGCAGCTGGCAGTGTCTGTTTCTACCCAGCCTTCCACCTCCTAGAATTCTCTTCTCTCTTGTCCCACCTATACTTCCTGCCTGGCCACTGGCCAATCAGAACTTTATTTATACAGAGTGATATCCACAGCACTTCCCCTTCTCTTTTTTTTTTTAAAGGAAGGTTTTAACTTTTACATAGTACAATTACATATAACAAAACAATTATCAAGCAAGAATTACAGTTACAATATTAAAGAAGATATCCTATCTATCTTATATTTGTGAGTCTAAGGTTTTATATCTAACTTATCTTTTATCATAAGTGAGGAAATTATAACTATCTAGTCTTCAACCACATCAAAGACCTCAGAAGGATATAATATTACCTGAGAACTGGGAGAAGGATGCAAGCAACATTCGGAAGTCTTGTAGGGTAGACAGAGACAGCTGGCAGCCTGGACAGTCACCTAATGTTCCTTTGTAAAGTTGGGGCATTTGTCTTCAGCCCACAGGGCTAGAGTCTCTCAGTCACTTCTCTCAGTGTCCTGTAGAATGTCTGGCAGTTTCCTCTGTGAAGCAGGAACCTAAAAGACCATTTTGTCAAGCAAAGTTCAGTGGTCACCTTTCTATGGGTCCTGCATGTCCAGTTGATCAATCAGTCCAGGCAAGAACAGTTTCTTGCCCAAATGGCTATTTTTGCCAAGGTGAAGATAAATTTCATATGAAGTGTCTTCAATGCCCATCCTCCTCTCTGAAGTAAATCTGGTACTGCCAGGAGCAGACATGTCTCACTGTCCAGAAAGGCTGAATTTTAAAAATATTTTAAATGCCATATTCTCTATGTCTTCGAAGTATTTGAAGATTACTTATATATCTGAAATATCTCTATGTATATCTAGAAGACTTACCTAATATGGCTACAAGTATGATTATCATAGATGACTAATTATTAATCTATTTTTAATTATCCATTTCAATTTAAAATGAGCTATAAAAACATAATATCTTAAACACGAGTAGAAATATACACACAGTATAACAAAATTAACTTTAAGTTTGTATCAATAGACTAAAATCTATACCAATGTAAAACATTTTAAATGAGTTGTTGCTCTTTAGAAGTAAGTTCCTTAATCTACCCTTTTATCCTGTTATATCTATATAATATCCCCTTTTCTTCTTTAGAAAGTGATTGCATTTATAATCAACCTGCTTTAAATAAAATAGTGGTTTTTTTGTGTCCCATACCAGAGGGCTCTTTTGATTTGGGACACAAGAAGCTATTTAACCTTTTCTTTTAACAATGTGCTTGGGTTTAGAGAAGGAGTGAGCCAATTCCATCTCCAAAGCCAGCTGGGAATTTGAGCATAGTTTTTTTTTACTACTTCCTGCTGGAGGGGGGCACTGTATTTTATGGGGACACAAAGAAAATTTTAGGATCATGGAGTAGTCCATGAGGGTGAAACTCTGAGCCAGTTGCCTTGAAACCATTCTGGATGTTGGATCAACTGGGCCATGGTGTCATCAGAGACCTTTTAGGTGATCTTGGCTGATCAAACCTGATGTATCTTAATCTGGAGTAAATCGATAGCCTCTGGCTTTCTGTGGAAACAAAAGCAGAGACTCTTTTTCAAAGTAACATATCCTTATATTTAAATTTTGAAGTCAAGGTACCTTTAAAATTTACATTTGTTTAACTCAACAGCTTTTACAATCAAATCTTTTTTTATAATTAAAAATTCCAAAGACAAGACAAACCAGATTCTCTGTGTAATATCCATCTTTGTAAGACTGAAACACCACTGTGGCTGCTGGCTCTGCCCACCTCAGCTTCCCAGCATGGCAGTGGTACAGTTTACCTCCAGCTCTGGGTCTGGAGCCATGTGTACCATCAACTATCAGAAGCAGTTCTATCAAAGCAGTGCGTAGCCCAGAAACCTTTTGTTGTTGTTGTTTTTAACTAGCAAAGGCTAAATCTACCATGCAACAGAGTAAAGTGCCACTTGTAGATTCTTCATTCCAGCCACACTGCAGGTCAGACACACATGCCAGGAATCTGCCAGGAACCTGCCATAGTAGCTCAAACTGGCAGGCTGCCACTAATTTGAGGGAGACAAGTAGGAGGGTTTTTTTAGCTCTGTTTTAGCACACTTACATCTAAGAGTATTCACTTTTGTGATAAAACAGATTTTTACAAACTTAAATGTGAGAGATATCCAAGAAATGTGTGTCAATTTTGCCTGCCCTGTTGTTGGGCTAGTCAAATTTATTATGATGTCTCATTACTCGCTGTGCCTGTTCTACAGAAATAGGAAGGTGTGCCTCAGATCTCAGGCTGCTCAGTTTTAGGTGGGCACTGCTCTTTGGATCATCTCTTTAAATGGTGACCTTCCTTTCTCAAAGGAAGCATATTCTGTAGTGAAAGCACTAATTCATTTTAAATAAAGTCAAGGCATTGAAGATCCTTTCCTAAAGTCTACAGGACCCACTTCATATTATCCACTAAGGGTGTGTCTAGGGGAGCACAGGAGTGTCTCAGGTAATTTGAGGGCTTTTTCAAGCCTCCCGCAGACTCCAGACGCTGAACCTCACACTAGAAACCTACAAACCCAGAGAATCTTGGTCAGGAAACAATCACATTTGTTCACTCTCTCTCTTACCATTGTTCACTTTCAGTGCCAATTACTGATTGGGAAGACCTGGGAATCTAAGACTGGGTTTCTCTGTCAGAGCTGCAGTATCATAGCTGGGCTTATTTTCATGAGCATAGTACAGCCCTCTCTGCATGTTTTGCTTGTATAAACAGGAAAATAGAAGACTTGAAGAGAGCATTAGCCAGGATAGGAGGTTTGTTGTTTTTGTGGAAGTTAAATGAAGTTATTTTACTTTAAAAAATAAACAATTTTAGCTATGATTGGTTGCAAATTCCTACATTTCTATTTACTCAACAGAAAAAAGAGTTATGTCAGGACATTCCTTGGTATACACACAAAAGACCCAATATTGTACCAAGAGAAAATTACCTAGACATGTTTATCAAATATCTATGCACAGTACCTAAAAAGGAAATGAACTACATGGACCTTTATTATTAACAGAAAACGAAGAGATGGTACATATACAGAATAGAATGTTAATCATCTGAAAAGAAAAATAAAATAATAAACCTTGTAACTAAATGGATGGAATTGGAAAATATTGTACTGAGTGAGGTAACCCAGACACAGAATCCTTCTTAATGGATTCCATCTCCAAATCCCTAGATTTCAGTATACAACCTGAATGTAGAAATGGACTGTGACCCCCATTGCCTCCCTTAACTTGAAGGCAAAGGCTTAGTGTTGAAGACACCACACACTGTGTACAAAGGGCGTTCAGGAATCTTGCTGAAGCTTGGAAACCTCTTGACTTGAGGATGAGCTCTCATAGCATCAGAAGGCGCTGTACAAATTTTTATGGGTGAAAAGCAGTCAATGGACTCATCAAGATGTGAAGCCTATGAAGTACACAAGGAACTGGACTTGCAAGGTATATGCAGTAGTGGCACTTTGATCTTTGTGCTATCAGCTGTCTAATTGGACCTCAGGCTTATTCAGTAGGAGGTAAATAATGCTGATTACAGTAAACCTAACCAAGTATCTGTGACTGCAGACAATATAGAAATCGCTACAACAATTATCCTCGACAAATGTAATATCCTTTATTATTTTTAATTGAAAATCAATCTCTCATGTAACATATCCTTGTTTTGGTCCCCCTAACTCCTTCGAGGCCCTCTCCCCATCACCACTCACCCAAATCTATACCCTTTCTAGCTCTCTCTCAAGAGTAAACAGACATCTAAAAAATAGTAAAAAAATCAAGATGTATTAAAACTAACAACCTGACTCTGTCAAAACAAAGAAATAGAAAAAAGAAGCCAAAGAAAAGGCATAAGAAATATATGCAGACACAGAGACACACATATTCTCACGTACAGAGAAATCTCCTAAAAATATAAAACTGGAAACCAGAATATATAAGCAAGAGATCTGTAAGGAAATAAAAAATTCTATGACAAAACATGATCAAACAAAGAACCTCCAAAAATTCTACTGAGTTGGTTTTGTGTTGGCCATCTTCTGCTGGACATGGGGACTGTTCATAAAAGTGGTTTTCATAACCTGTGAAATAGTGTTGAAAAAATTAGTTTTCCTTTGCAAGTGGTTATCTATTGGAGATAGATTCTTGGTTACCCTTGTGTCCACTTCCTGTCAGCTTGAGGCTCACATCTGACCATATGCATGATGCCTCAGTCTCAGTGAGTTCATATTTGTCTCAGTGCTTTTTTGTTTAGAAGGCCTGGTTTCCTTGGCATCCTCCATTCCCTATGACTCCTAAAATATTTCTGCCTCATTTTCGGCAGGATTTCCTGAGCCCTGAGTGGAGGGATTCTTTAGAGATATATAAGTTAAGACTGAGAGTTGCAAGGACTCTGTCTACATGTTTCAGGGTATGAGTCTCTGTATTTGTTCATGTCTGATGCAGGAGGGAGGGTCTCTGGGTGAGCAAGACACAGACATGAATATACCTAATAGAATGTTATTAGAAGTCGTTCTATTGCTATTTTCCTTTAGCAGACTAGAAATAGTTGGTTTTACCCTGGGTCCCTGGACTACCAAGTCTCAGGTTCTTAGGTGTGTACGTACTTTTGGAAATAGGTTCAATCTTATGGAGTCAGCCTGAAATACATTCATATATTGGTTGGTTACTCCAACAAAAGGAATATGCACGGTACCAAACCAGAAATGTAAACACAAACCCAGCAACAAATATTTTGACTTACAATGATGTCAGGTCTGCTAGACAAAAATATAATTTCTAACTGTATTCTAAAAATTTATCCTCATACCTCAGATAAAAGCTCTTGAAACCTCATCAAAGAAGGTTTTCTTTTATATTGCAGATGCAGACTATTACAGAGATCCACATCAGGTAAACATGCAGAGGACAAGAGATCCTTGTGGTGCCCAACTTCAGTTGATACATCTTCATTGTAAACCCTAAAGCTAAGGCTCAGGGAAAATCCTGGGTGAGGAAACAGAAAGACTGTAAGATCTAGAGGACCAAGGATGCCACTATGAGATGGTATCTTCTAGACAGGACAGGTATGGTGCACCCATGAAATCTCAACAACATTGCTATCTAAACTAGATATTCAGAGCATAGGGAGAAACCACCCTAAATGATGAACTAAATGGCTGCTGTAATTGGGAAAATCAGTTTTCTTCAATGACAGTCTCACTGATATGTTATTCAATTCCAAGTGGACTGCTGTAAACATGTGTACATACATGTTTTTATAACTAGGCAAAATAGATGAAATACACACAGAATCACATACACATGTAAAAATATTAACTAAATAGGAAATCGTGAGAGTGGGGATATTGATGGGTACAGTACTCAGTAAGAAATTATTTAAAACATTTTAATTAACATTTTACAAATCAACAAAGACATCTCAGCTCAGACTGAATGGCATGGTGAGTGGTCTGTGTTGAGTGCTATCCCTTAATAAGAAGACCTGGGAATCCAGGCCTGGGCTCCTCTGCCAGAGCTGCAGGGTCAGGGCTGGTCTGGTTTTCATGAGCATGGGGAGGCCTTGTTTGCAATTCCTGTTGCTGTAAAATGAGCTATGCATTGTAATAACTGGACATATGAATGCCTAGAACAGTTGAAAGAAAGAAAAATGAATAATTGGGAAGTAATTAAATAACTACCTCTTATGTATTATGTATTTATGATATAATTTGAAGTCTTATTTTATTGTGTTTTGACCTCAGACTTCCCTCCCTTTGCCTTATGTGGCCACAGAGAACATCAAAATACAACACTGATAATTTTAGAATGAGTAACAAAGTTTATTAATGCTGAATGCAAACACTAAATTGAAGGAATTGGTTTCAAGGATCTAGCTTAGTGCTGATTCATGCAAAACAATTGGTATGTGATACCTAGTTGTGAAAAGTTAAGATGTGTAATTTCCATGGAGCATTATTTTTCTGTAATTCAGAAATTTGAACATTTGTGTTCATTTTTATTTATTTTCTGGTGTGAGCCATGTTTCATGTGGCCTTCTTCTACAGAAGGTCAATATTTTTAAGCATTTTCAAAGGAATAAAGGAACATGTCTGTGTGTACAAAACGATGTGATCTAGAGCCTCCACTCCAGGGTCCTGCCCTAGTGTCACCATCTCTTCAGTCCTGCCCCCACACAGGATGTGACACTCTATACTGACTAGCATGAAGAGACTGGAAGTTGCCTCTCCGTGAGAAAGCACATCAGGCACCTGTTCTTCAACTGAGCGATTCATTCCACTATGAGATAAAGTGTCTTCACAGTACCTGAGAGGGTCATTGAATTGTGTCATTTCTGATTCTGGAGCATTCTCAACTGACTACAATTATCTCTGGCAGATCTTGTATCCTTCAAGGCAAGGATTCTACCTGTAATAGGAGGTGGTCTCCTGTGGATTGTATGTGGATAGTGAGAGAATAAAAACACTCTACAAAGAGTCAGGAAACACACTTGCTACTCTCTCTGCACCTGCTCTTAGGCTCTGCATTTATTTTGATTTTTCCTTTTTGCTGTCTCATAACAACACTATGGATTATATGAACTTGATTTCATTTGCTAAATATTAAATAAAACATTGAAAAAAACCTTCCCTGAGGATAAAGGAACATCTTGGATGATGAGCTGGAATGATTGTAAGAGTCAGATTATAGAGAAGAGGGCTCTACAATGCTGACATTTTGATATGACAAGGACATCACGACCATGAACACTCAGATTCTTTGACTACCTGCACAAAATCAGGCATGAATATAGGAAGGGGAATGGTTGAGAACGAGTAGATCATCAGGAACAGAGGAGAAAGGAGTCAGCAGAAGTGGTAGATAGAGAATAGAATGCAAGGGACATGAATATGGTCATAATTTTTCTATTCCCACATAGAATTATTAAAATATATTAATGGACTTTATCTCTCTGTGTTCAGGTTATTCTGATGAAAATATCATTTGTTGCACACACATGAATTCCTTGACACACTAGTTGTATATGTCACCATATGAGAAGTTTTTACCACATAAATTATGTGTATTTATTAATATCTGTGTTTTGTATAAATGACATTTACTTTCATCTTGTAGCTATCTTTTAATATAAATGTCTATAAGTAACAAAACTAACAGAAATCTCTCTAGGTGTAAGTATCCTGCCTATTGTTCAGGGGATCCCAGAAATAATTAAATATCCTGTGTCTTTACTTTGTGACTGAAGCAAAAGGGTCTGGAGGACGCATCAAGTCTAGCAGATTCACACATGTCTAATCTTTTCCTTCTGTAAATGAGAACAGTTCTGTCTTTTCATGCTGATCAAGGAGGTACTCAGTGATGGACATGCAGTGTTAATGAATGGTTTTCTTACCAGGCATGCAAGAATGATGTTCGACATACAACTTGTGAAGTAAAGCAGTTCTCACACCAGTCATTGTGTAATGAAAAAGCTCCTTTTCTGCTGATAATGAGGTGATGAAGGGAAAACACATTCTTTTCTTCTCTGCTGTGAGGTTAGGGTTAATGTGCATGGCACTTGAATAGAGGGCCTCATAGGGAATGGATTTCGTACAGCAAGACTCAGACACAGGCAGATAATCATCAGGAAAAAGGACAACATGGTTCACAGAGACCTGGTTCCTGAGCCCTAGACCTCACCATTGAGAAGGAGATCCATCTGTCAGTCTCCTCAAAGTGGCACAAGATGATGAAACAGAACATAGTAAGTTCTTTATGCGCAGAATATTAATATTTTCATTTAGCAGACAGATTTGCAGATGAACCGAATCTTTTTACAGTGTTTAAGTGTCTATAAATAGAGACTGAAGGAGTCAGGAAAGTGGGGACAAACTATTTTCCAACAATGTTTCCCAATTCCCCACAGAGATACAGCCTGAGCCTCAGCTGAGTTTAAGGTAAATGGCTCCTGTCATTGTAGAGAACAAAGGTCACAGGTTGTTCCAGATGAGAAAAATAAACTAGGATGTATGATGATGATGATGATGATGATGATGATGATGATGAAAGTTATACATTAAGTAATTGAATCGGCTAAAAATAAAAATGGTTGAGATTTGTTCCTGATGTGCACAATTCTTAGAAAAAGCCTATCACTGTGCCCTGGGACAAAAGTAAATGGCGGTGTCTTCGGCTCCTAAGCTGTTCATTTGCAGGTAGACATTGCTTTGGAGATCTTCTCTTCAGATGGTGAATCTGCCTTTTATAGACTCCGCATAGGATGTTGCATAATTATTAACTTTGTTTCTAATTTCGACAACCCACTCCAGTCTTTTCCCTGGAGCATGGCGGACCCAATTCATCCAGGAGTCAATGAATGTGAATCCAGAGGCTGTACAGGAGAGTTTCAGGGAACTTCCAGGTTGCACCAAGCCTCCCCCAGACTCCACCAGCTGCACCTCACACTGGACATCTGCAAACACAGACAATCCTGTCAGTAAGCTCTCACAAATGTTCACTGACCCTCACACTTATGTCCATTCACATACCTGGTATTCCAATGATCTATAAATTACCTTTTAAAAGAACAACAAGGAAAATCAGTCCCAACTCCACGCTGAACGTTTTGTGTTCAGGGCTGATCACAGAAAGGGAGAACTAGTGAGTCCAGAGTTGGGTCACTCTGTCAGAGCTGAAACTTTAGGGCTGGTTTTCATGAGCAGAGGACAACATAACTTGCATGTCTTCCTGCTATATCCTGAGATAATGGACATGAGACTTTAAGGACACAATTAATGGTGTAGATATCCGAGATGAAATAAGGGCCAACGTGGCATTTATGGCACCAAAGTGTGACTTATTGTCTTGGGGCCTTAACTCACGTTATAGAAAACATTTTTTCAAGGTTGAAGCTCTGTGTTCATCTTTAATAGTACACAGATAAAGAATACTTGGAAGTAGAAGAATCATATGTCTGAGTTACTCTTGGGATATGTGAAACTACGCTTCAAAAAGAAAGTGAAGGAATACAGAAACAAAAAGGAAATGTTACATAGTAGGGGATTTTAGTCATAAGTAGTAATATTATCTTGTATCTTTACTTTACAGTGTTTTGTCTATGCAAACTCCTCTGCTCTCTTAGCAGACACTATCACATAAATTCATAGGCATTAAAGATGTGAAATAACTAAAATATGATAATTTTTGGAGACATTGTATAAGGTTCAATGAATCATGAATGCATGTATTTAATTGAAGTAACAAAATGTAGCTGAGGCCATAGATCAGTGTTATAAAATAGCATGCATAATGTTCAGTTTAATTCTTATAAAAGAAAGGAGCGTCTTTACATAACTATAAATAGTATATGAAATTATTATCTGATCAATAATAAAAAACACACCAAATCCTGTGTTATCACTTAGCTCTGTGAGAGCTGACTTCTCCACCCACCATTCAGATCACCTACCCATCCCAAATGCACTGTTAGATACTCTATGACTTCCATAAGGTACCAGGAAGGCATGTTTCTTTCCATTCCTTATCCTTCTGTCCCACCGATCCTCAAGGACTTGCCTTTCTCTCTCCACTAGTGGGGTTGCTCTTTCTCACAGAGAGGACTCAAATGCCCTTTTATAGAATTGCCTTCCCTATACGACCAGGCAGTCCAGCTCCTTTCTTTTCTACAGCATACTCTCTTCTTGTGATCTCCCATTATCATGTTGTCTTTCCTTATTCCCACATATCAGTCAGTTTTCTCCATGGCCTGGCTCCTCTGAACTACTAAGTAGACAGTGTTATTTCTCACCTGATAGGCCTCCCCCTCCTCCAGATTCTTGCTTTCAAGTGCTGCCTTACATCCGGGCTTTCCCAAAACCATCCATCTACATGCCTCCAACTCTGCTTGCCCCTTACCATGCTATAAGATACCTGCCCACTCCTCTCTTAGGATCTCACAGGCCCTGTGCCTCCTGACCCTATCATCCTCAGGAATATACACCCAGCAGAGTTTACCCAAATTGGGTTACCAGGCTTGAACAGATACAACACAAGGCAAGGAAGAAGACAATGATTGGGGGAATTCTGACAGATGTGCAGTATCAGTTCATGTAAACAGTAGTCCTGGATACTAGTTCCATCAATGAAAATAATGTCTCAGCCCCCTCATGAAGTAATCCTCTCCTTCATGTTTTACATACCCACACTGAATTAATAAAGATGATTGGGAAAAAAAAGGAAGACTCAAAAAACAATTTGAAATGTTGGAGTCTCAGACCAAAAGGGAATCATTGCAGCTCACTCTGCTCTAATTCAGAACATTATTATGAATTACAAATGAACACTTTTACTTTAAAAATATGGATATCCTAGAGGAAATGGAAGAACTTCTGAGTAAAAACAATCCAAAATTTGCCCCAAAGATATAAATTATGTGAAAATACTAGCTATAAGGTTGAGGCTGGTCTTAAAAGCCTTGCCTTAAGGACAATTCTAGGAGCAGAGAAAGTCATTCTTGAATCTGTCAGACTTCCAAGGAAGACTTCATAGCACTTCTTAACTTATTCTGAATATTTATAAATTAACTCTATGGAGTCAATATTGTCTTGATAACTGAAAAATGCAAAGATGCTACAAAAACAAGAACCTACTCATTTGATTAGTAAAAATACAAAAAAAAAACTGTAGCAAAATCCTTGTAAATCAAATTCAATCACGCATTGTGGAATTTATAAAGTATAACAAAGTGGGCTTCTCTCTCAAAAGCAAGGTTGGTTCAACATTTATCAATCAGTATCATATATCACATAAATAAATACAATAATTTAAATAATTATTTCAAACAATGCTGAAAGGACACTTGGCAAAGTTCAACATACCTTCATGAAAACAATTCTGAGGGCTTTAGGAATGGATGCTATGTACCTCAAAATAAGAAAGGCTTCATAGACAAAGCCTATAACCAAATTTATATGAAATGGAGACAAACTGAGATAATTCTTCTAAAATCATAAACAAGATAAAGATATATACACTCTCTTCTCTTATTTGATATTCTGCTAAAATAAAATACATCAGAATATGAAGGGAATAAGTCAAAATATCCTGATTTGCAGATGACATAATATTATACTTAAAAGACCCTAGAGTATCTAGTAGAAAACTCTTGGACCTAATAAATATAGTAAAGTTTCAGGATACAAATCTTATTGCATATTCAAGTGTAACATAAAAACCAAGACAATGGATGTGTCCTCCTGTCTCCTCTCCATGCTTATGATAATGATTTCATAATAATGAATACCAATGACATTGACATGTGTGATTTTCCAGACAAACAGTTCAAAAGAATGGTTATAACTAGGATCACACAATTTAAAGAGGATATGAATATATTTCAAGACTACATCAGCAGCAACAAATACAACATCAAAAATGGCCGATTAAAAAGAGGAAGAAAATACAAGCCATGAAAACAATAAAAACCAATGAATTGCCAAGAAACAAAATGAAATGATTCTGGAGATGAAAATATTAATGATCCAACAGAAAAGCCCTCAGTGGAAGGACTTGCCAATAAAATGAATCATGCAAAAAATAAGAATCAAGGCTGGAACAAATTGTAAAGTTAAGGAGTTACTCCGTAAAACACAATGAGAAAAATTTAAATGTGTGAAGAGAACATGGAAATGCTTGGGAACACCAAAAAGAGATCTAAACAATCTTTCCCTAAGAGGCAGAGGACTAGAAAGGAAAGCCATAGCAATGGTACATAGAATATTTTTAATACGAACATAGAATAAAATTTCCCAAACCTACAGCTAGTGATGCTCATCTAAGTATCTAGAGGGGACCACAGAACAACATAATTAGGAACATGAAAGGAAATCCCAATGGTGTATTTTAGTTAAATAATAAAAACACAGAACAAGTAAAGGATATTGAAAGTAATAAGAGAGGTCAAATCACATATAAAGGCAGGCATTTAGGGGTTGGGGATTTAGCTCAGTGGTAGAGCACTTGCCTAGCAAGTGCAAAGCCTGGGTTTGATCCTCAGCTCCACCAAAAAAAATTTGAAGTTAGAGAGGCCTGGAATGATGTACAAGTTCATAAAGAAACAACTTTCAACATAAGTAATTATATATAGGAAAACTATTTGTAAAAATTAAAGGAAAAATAAAAAAATTCATAATAAAAATAGAGAAACTTATGATCACTAATCCAATGCCACAGAAAATAGTGAATGGGATATTTAGCCAGAAGAGACTAAACATATTCATGGTCATAGAAAATGAGTAAACAATTAATGAATAGTTAATCCAGAGTTCTAAGAAAATACCAGAAACAACAACATGACAGGAGTTATTACACTCCTTCCAGTAATAACTGAGCATTGATGGTCTCAATATCATAGCAAAACTATTCAGACTATCAGATTAGATTAGAAAATGGGACCATATTTGTTTCTGCCTTGAGAACCAGACCTCACCATCATAGCACACAACACCTTAGGTTAAAGATTGGAAAAAGCTAGTCCAAGCAAATGGAACTAAGAAACAAATAGGCATAGCTACTATAATATGTGATAGAATTGATGTCAATATACAATTAGTTAGAAGATTTTAAAAAGATTGCTTCATACTGTTAAGCAAAGTGTCCAACAAAAGAATATCACAATTATGTGTGTATAATATATATATATATATATATATATATATATATATATATATATATATGCAGCAAAAGTTGCAGAAAATTAATAAAAATTAATAACAGCACAGATAAAAACCAACATAATGACTTTGGGTAAATTCGATACACTATTTTCTTTTTTTTAATTAAGAAATGTTTCATTCATTTTACACACCAATCAAAGGCCCCCCTTTTCCCTACTCCCATCCCCCTCAGCTTCCCCCTCCAAGGCACCCCCATTCTCACCCACAAGAAGGCAAGGTCTCCCATGGAGAGGCACTTTCAGTAGAGGCAAGTCCAAGCCCTTCCCACTGCCTCAAGGCTGCAGGAGGTGTCCTATCATAGGTACTGGGCTCCACAAAGCCTGCACATGCACCAGATGGATTCTGATCTTACCACCAAGGAGCCTCCCAAGCAGATCAAGCTGCACAACTTTCTGGCCATGGAAAGGGCCTCCTCCAGTCCCATGTAGGTTCCACAGCCATTGATCCAAACTTCATGAGTTCTCTCTGGTTTGGTTTGGTCATCCCTGCATGTTTCCCCATCATGATCCTAATGCACTTGCTCATAGAATCCCTCTTCTCTCACTTTGGCTGGACTCCTGGAGCTCTGTCTAGTGATTGGCTGTGGATTTCTGCATCTGCTTCCATCAGTCATTGCAGAAAAGTTCTGTGATGACAGAGTATTCACTGGTCTGATCTCTGGAGCAAGTCAGTTCAGTTCAGGCACCCTCTCCACTATTGCTATTAGCCCATGCTGGAGTCATCTTGGGGATTCCTGGCATCTTCCCTAGCACCGGGTTTCTCTCTATCCCATGGCATATATCATGGCATCTCTTTTATTGCATTCCCCCTCCCTCAGTACAATATTTTCACCAGTGCACAGTCAATCTGGTCAAATAACACACAGAAACATTGATTGTGAGGTAAATGTAATGAAAGTTCAATGTGATGAAAATGAAATGAATCTCATAGATGTCCTCCAAATGTTTCACACAAACATGGCACTTCTCCTGACTGTAGGTGAGACTTAACACCTTGAAACTGCTTCTCCATGGGAAGACTGTCAAGTTGTAGTTGTCAGTTGAGGACTTCATTCTACTGTGAGCTATATTGTTTTTATGGTGACTGAGTGGGCCTTTGGATATTTCACTTATGTTTCTGTAGTTTCCTAAGAGAGTGACATATAGGAACTAACTATGTTTATCTGTGTCAGATTTTATATCCATCTAGGCAAGTTTCTAACTGCCATAGCAGATGGTCTCCTGGGGATTGTCTGAGGTTAACTGAGAGGAATAAATCCTGTGTAGTCAGGAAACACCCTTGCTGGTTCCTCCCTGCACCTGCTTCTCAGGCTCTGCACAATTAATTTATTTTGGTTTTTCCTTTTGCTGTCACATGGTAACAAATATTTAGCAAAGCAAAAGATGATATGAAACTTATGCCATTTTGAATTAATATGGAAAAAAAACAGATTTTGTTCCTGTGTTTACCTTGACGAATCATGGTCTCCATTTGATGATTCCCACTCCCACATCGGGGTTGCTATGAAATGTTTATAGACAGTTCTAAAGTCTCTCAGCAATGATTTATAGAGCATGAAGATTGCCCTCGAAATATTGCACTATTGTTATACATCAGACCAGATATAATATGGAATTTTGTGGAGGATGGAAGCTTTGGCTCTTTTTGAAAAATACACCTGTCCCACCTGAAGCATGCCCTGTAAAACTTGCATTTGCCTAGCCAGTTCAAAAACTAACAACAACCAAACATTCATAACATTATTAATCTTTCTGTTGATGGTTGCACCAAAATCATACATAAGGAAACTCCTCTTTTCTTTCTGTCCTGACTCTGTGGCTTATGTTTGAAATAGAGAGACCATGGTGGTGTTGAGTTTCTATACATTGCACAGAAGACAACAGAGGAGTACTGGGCCTTGGAGGACAAGAAATTCCTGTCCACTTTTTGCCTGGTGAAGAAGACACTTAGTGTCTTATTAGCTGCATGAATCCAGCAGGGATCTGACAAGACTTTGATCCTAGGTCTTGATAGATGCCTCCTAGTACATTGGAGAATCCCATTCAATACAGAGGCCTGAAGTGGAAGGTTCCCCTGTCTTCTGATCAATCTCTACTTTCCAGATGGAGGAGACAGGAGGGTATTTTATAAAATCACTGATATTTCAAACAGTATTTTAAAATCAACATAGGTTTGTATAGTCTTTAACGTAGAATTGGCCTAGGGGATTTATGCTTGCCATAAGACATTCCCCAAACAATTACATCCATATTAAACATATATCATAGGGGCTGGGGATTTAGCTCCGTGGTAGAGCACTTGCCTAGCAAGTGCAAGGCCCTGGGTTTGGTCCTCAGCTCTGAAAAAAAAAACATATTTCATTCACATTTGTCATGTGGAGGAAATGTCTACTAGAAAAACATCTAAATTAAATGATCAGAACTAAAGAAGCATCTCACTGACATCAAAATATTGAGATTACCAAGTACCATAGCATTTATCCAAAACCAAGTGCTCTATAGAATTCATGTTACCACCAATGGCCTGTGAGAGATGATGTTGTATCAGTGTAGGTATATGTTCTGTAAATGCTTTAGTGTGTAGGTCAAGGTAATGAGACTAGAAACAGAAAATATGAATAATACTTTATCAATATAAAATATGAAAATAACAGAAACTAAGCATAATCTCAAACCTTATCTTCAATTAACATGCACATGCATTGGGTTTTTATGTGATTTCTGTGCAAAAATTATTTAATAGTACTTTTAACCAACTACAAGAATTATATTTTATGGAAGTATAAAATAATAAAACTATCCATTACGTCATAAGAGGCTAACCTTTTTGGTAGACACGACAGACAGAGTAAATAATACATTTTGAGGTCACTTGAGACTTAAGGCTGCTATAGCACTATGTATTCAGCTTGTTTCTTTACTTGCCTTTAAGACAAAATGTAACAACAAACCTTACTTGATTTCGATTTCCCATGCTTCCATCTTTTACAACCCCAGATAATAACAGTTCTAATCTTAAGTTATGTGCTCTTCTATGCTCCTGAATCAAGAATATTTACTGCATATGTAGTATTATATGTGCTATGACATTCACTTGCTGAAAACACAAAATATAGGTAAAAATAAATCTTATAAAATGAATATCCAGAATAGTTGAAGAAAGCAAAAAGAACATGCTGGATAAACAAGGATGTTTGTAGCACGTGCACATACATACACACACACTCACACACACAAACACACACACACACAAAACACACACACACACAAAACACAGACAGGGGGAAGAGAGGGGGAAGAAGGAGAGAGAGGTAGTGAGGGAGTGAGAAAGAGGTAGAGCAGTGTGGGAAAGAAATAGAGTAGGAGAGAGATTTAGAGAGAGACAGGAACAAAAAAAGACACAGGGTGAGTGAAGCGGAGAACTCAAATCTGGGCTTTCTCCTGGTTAAATATCACCAAAAGAAGTCTTTGATTTCTTTCCTTAATGGGATGTGGAAGAACATTGCTTAATCTGAGTTTATTATGTGTTTGAATCTATACGTTTCAGAATCTTGTGTGAGCAAACACTAATGAATTAAGTCTACTCTATTGATGCACTGAGTTGGAAACATGTAATATATTAGTAAAGCATTTTGGAGCACTCGGTGTTAGGGAACAGCAGACTAAACTTATGAGAAGGAAGACCTCTTGGTGAGAATGTGAATTGTAGCCAACTCTGTCATCAAAAGCAACAGTAGCCTAGACATCTCCCAAAAGCTTCTCCCTCATCTTCCTGGGTTGTTGAGATGTCTTAAGTAAAGGGAAATTTAGACTTCTTCGATCAGTGGAACCAGTAGGTGGCTAATGCAAAATTGGGAACATTTTTATTCAAACCACAACACAGTTAAATTAAAACATTTAATCCTCTGGAATCAAGTTAGGTTAAACATACAGTCTCATTAAAGAATGAAGTCCTAGAAATGTTTCTTCTCTTATATCATCTCTGCGTGATTTCCTAAGAATGTTAAGGTATTATGCGATCAATATCCACTAAAATATCTTTAAAGAGTTTCTCAGGCGGAAATATTCTCAGTCATTAGAGAACTACAAAATCCTGCCCATGAAGGCCCTCTCCCCATTCCACATATTTAAGTATGGATGGAAAACAGACAACCCAAACAACTCTCAAACATAAGCTGTTCCTGTATTTGAGAAGAGCCAGGTCAGATGGGAAAATAATGGGAATTTCTAGTCACAAGGTTTTGTTTCCACAGCTTGTTGGGTTTGAACTGAGTAAAAAAAAAATGTTTAAACCAGAGAATCCCACTTTGTTATTGTTGATTTAACCAAAATAGATTGTAGCCATGCTATCAATGACAGAATTATTTCTTTTCTTGCCATTCAGCCTCTGTACAGCCCAAGTGTGTGTTCTCCTAAATAAAGACAAAAACAAACAAAACCAAAACAGCATATTTATACAGATATGATTGGATTCAGATATGCTAAAGTTATAACAGAACTGAAAATAAAAGGAGATCCTATGTTGCCTCTAACAAAAAAAAATAAAGTATATGGAATTCATATATGTATTCATGGACTATATACTGATGACTATACAGTGTCAGTCTAGAACTGGTGACAAAGACAATACAATTTTAGGAAACAGAGGAATGATCACCCAGTGCTCTTGATGACATGAAGAAGGCTTTTATATTCCCAGATGGAATCACACTGCTTTGGCACCAATGTTATTTAAGTAGGAGCCCAGCTTGTTGCCAAAGTATTAATTTCGACACCTTGAGGACTCCACTCCATGACATTTAGCTCCATCTCTAACTGTAAAATAATAAGGAATTTGATTGCTACTACCAAAAGCCATTTAGGATTAGACTTAACTATAAATAAATATATAAAATGACAATTATTATGAAAGTAAAAGTGACCACTTACAAATCTTAGGAGAGAACATTCAACAAAGTATTTGATATGTCAGGTAAATCAAATTGAATTATGAAAGGGGATTTTGTTTGTGCTGATATGGTTGACTGATTTGTATTTTACTGGACAAAATAATGTCATAGTTTATTCACGACTACTCCAGCAACATTCCCAGTCTCTTAGATATCTGATATTTCATATATCATGTAATTTTACATATCTGATCTCTCTCTATATAATATTATAATATATAATCATACATATATATGATAATACATTGGCACAGCTTTTTTTCCTTTATTAATGAAGTGTCATGTCAATATCTGTGGTCATTGAGGACGATCTGGTCAAGGTATGGTGTACTCTAGGGGCATTCTGAATCAGCCTCACTTTAGTTTCAGCAGTCCTTTTCAAAAGTTTACATAGACTCTATAAGACTGTGTAGTGGATTGGACCAAGAGTTGAGTGACTCTTCTCCAACCCAGAGAGTGCTTCCTCAAGGACCTAGGCCCTGGGATACAGCCATTCCACAGGAAGTCCACCCACTGCTTCCCCAGTTGTCTGACAGCAGGGAAAACTCCAGTGGGAAGGCTCCCCCATGATAATCACCCATCAGACCCTGCAATCTACAGAACCCATGCCCTACCCCAACACCTATCCCCTTGTAAACTCAGTGGCTTCCTAGACACAGAATCTGCCTGCTCTCATTGGACCAAGAGTTGCTGACCAACAGAGAAAACTCCTGGGTGCAGGTTCTCCCACCAAATCGCTCCAATGGGCCCACTAATTTACAAGACCCATGTCCTGCCCCAATATCCATCCCTGTCCAACACCAGTGGCTTCCTGAGACACAGAATCCACAAGCTCTGACTGGACCAAGAGCCCTGATAAGACAAAGAGCATATCCATGAGCCATATAACCCACCAGCTTGGACTAGAGCAAGAGCAGCTCCCTGAGATACAGAATAGGCCAGCTCCAAGTAGAACAAGAGCTAAGTTTGGATCCAGAGTGGCCCCAAGAGACACAGACACAGCAAGCACAGACTGGACCAATAGCAACTGACTGAGACACAGGTTACTCTTGCACCTATTGGAGGAAGAGATGTGTAGATACCAGTGCAAAAATACATACAAAATAAAGAGCAATATGCCATCACCAGAACCTATCCCTTCTACAACAGCAAGACCTGAACATCATAATATATAAGAAGCAGAAGTAAGTGAGTTTAAAAATAACTTCAAGAAGCTGTTAGAGGCATTTAAAGAGGAAATGAAAAATTACCATAGAAATTGAAGAAAAGACAAATAAAAAATTGGAAAAAAATCAATAAACCCCTTAAAGAAAGCCAAGAAAACCATGAAAAAGCAATGAAACATGTGAAGGAAGCAGTTCAAGACATGAAAAGAGCCATAGAAACAATGAGGAAGACACAAATGGAGGGAATGCTGGAAATAGAAAATCTGAATAAACAAACAGGAAACACAGATCCAAGCATAACCAACAGAAAACTACAGATATAAGAGAGAATGTTTGGTGTAGAGTATAGAATAGAGGAAATAGATTCAACAGTCAAAGAAAATACCAAAACCAAAACAGACATAACATAAAATGTGCAGGAAATCTGAGCACCATAAAAGGGCAAACCTACAAATAATAGGGATTGAAGAAGAACAAGAATACCAACTCAAAAGCACAGAAAATACATTTAACCAAATTATAGAAGAAAACTTCCCAACATAAAGAAGGAAATACCTATGAAAATACAAGAAATTTATAGAATACCAAATAGACTAGACCACCCCCAAAATGTCACCGCACCACATAATAATTAAACCAATAAATATACAGAATAAAGAAAGAATATTTACAGCAGCAAAGGAAAGACTCCAAATAACTTATAAAGGCATACCTATCAGAATAACACTGGACTTCTCAATGGAGACTGTGAAAGGCAGAAGGTCCTGCACAGATATAATGCAGATACTAAGAGACCATATTGAATCAATACCTATCCACTTATCTACAAATCCAGCCCTACAGAAATTACTAGAAGAAAAATTCAAACTTAATGAAGTCCGATATCCCTATGAAAACACAGGCAATAGATAACACACGAGCAATAAACCCCAAAGAAGAAAAATACACACACCCTACCACCAAAAAATAACAGGAATTAACAATCACTGGTCATTAATATCCCTTAATATCCATGGACTGTATTCACCTATAAAAACAAAGACTAAAAGAATGGATATGAAATCAGGTCCTATCCTTCTGCTGCATACAAGAAACACATCTTCCCAGGCAGGGTGGCACATGCCTTTAATCACAGCACTCAGGAGGCAGAGCCAGGCAGATCTCTGTGAGTTGGAGGCCAGCTTGGTCTATCAAGTGAGTTCCAGGAAAGGTGCAAAGCTACACAGAGAAACCCTATCTTGAAAAAACAAAAAAAAAAAGAAAAAAGAAAAAAAAAAAGAAACACACCTCAACTTCAAAGGCAGACACTACCTCAGAGTTAAAGGCTGGGAATGACTTTCCAATCAAATGGACTTAAGCAGCAAGTTGGTGTAGCCATCCTACTATCAGAAAAAAATTGAATTCAAATTAAAGTCAATCAATCAAAGGAGATTGAGAAGGACACTACATACTCATCACAGGAAAGATCCACAAAGATGAACTTTAAATTAAACATGGGTGCCCCAAATACAAAAGCACCCATATATGTAAAATAATTATTACTAAACATAAATCACACATCAAAACCCACACATTCATTGTAGGAGACTGCAACGCCCACTCTCACCACTGGACAGATCTGCCAGACTGAAACTTAACAGAGAAATAAAGGTCCAAACAGATGTTATGACTCAAATGGACTAAATAGATATCTATAGAACATTCCAACCTAACAAAAAAGAATATACTTCTTCTCAGCCCCCATTGAACTTTCTCTAAAAGTAACCACACACTCTGTCACAAAGCAAATCTCAACAGATACAAAAAAATTTGGAATAACCTCCTGTATTCTGTCAGACCACCATGGTTTGAAGTTAGATTTCAACAACAAAAAAAATTTACAGAAAGCATATAATCTCATGGAAACTGCATAATGCTCCACTGAACCACCAATAAGGAAGAAAGCAATGAAAGAATTCCTAGAATTCAATGAAAATAAATGTACTACATACCCAAACTTATGGGACACAATGAAGTCAGTGCTAAGAAAAATTCATAGCACTAAATGCCCACATAAAGAAGATGGAGAAATTTCACACTAGCGACTTAAGAGCATACCTGAAAGCCCTAAAACAAAAAGAAGCAAAGTCAGCCAGAAGGAATAGATGCCAGCAAATAATCAAATTGAGAACTGAAATCAATAAAATAGAAAGAAAGAGAGCAAATACAAAGAATCAATCAATGAAATACAGAGTTGGATCTTTGACAAAATCAACAAGATACACAAGGCCTTATCCAAACTAACCAAAAGGCAGAGAGAGAGAGAGAGAGAAACTGAACATCCAAATTAAGAAAGTCAGAAATGAAAAGGGAGACATAATAACAGACAATGAGGAAATCCAGAGAATCATAATGACATACTTCAAATACCTGTCCTCCACAAAACTGAAATATCTAAAAGGAAGGGACAATTTTCTGGATAAGTACCACATACCAAAGTTAAATCACGGCCAGATCAACCATTTAAGTAGACCAATAACCACTAAGGAAATAAAAACAGTTATTAAAATTCTCCAACCCCCCCCAAAAAAAACAAGGAACAGAGGGTTTCAATGCAGAATTCTAGTAGTATTTCCAAGAAGCATTAATACCAATACTCTTCAAATTGTTCACACAATAGAAACAGAAGGAACATTAGCAAACTCCTTTTATGAGGCTGCAGTTACTCTGATACCTAAGCCAAGCAAAGATGCAACAAAAAAAGAGAATGAATGATGAATCTCCCTCATGAACATTGATGCAAAATACTCAATAAAATGTTGGCAATCCAAATCCAAGAACACATCAAAGAACTTGTCCAGCATGATCAAGTAGTCTTCATCCCAGTGATGCAAGGATGGTTCAGAATACTAAAATCTGTCAATGTAATACACTATATAAACAAACTGAAAGAAAAAAAAAACACATGGTCATTTCATTAGATGCTGAAAAGTTCTTTGACAAAATCCACCACACGTTCATGATAGAGGTCTTGGAAGGATCAGGAATACAAGGAAAATAACTAAACATAATAAAGGCAATTTACAGCAAGCCAACATAAACGTTAAATTAAATGGAAAGAAACTCAAAGTGATTCCATTAAAATCAGGAACAAGACAACACTGTCCACTCTCCCTATATTTACTCAATATAGTACATGAAGTTCTAGCCAGAGCAATAAGACAACAAAAGAAGATCAAGGGGATACAAATTGGAAAGGAAGATGTCAAACTTTTACTATTTGCAGATGATATAATAGTATACATAAGTGACACCAAAAATTCTACCATGAACAAATACAGCTGATAAACAACTACAGTAATGTGGCAACATACAAGATTAACTATAAAAACATCTGTAGCCCTCTGATATACAAATGATAAATGGATTGAGGAAGAAATCAGAGAAATATCACACTTTACAATAGTAAAAAATAAAAGACAATACCTTGGGGTAACTCTGATTAAGAAAGTGAAAGTCCTGTATGACAACTTTAAGTTTCTGAAGAAAGAAAGTGAAGAAGATATCAGAAAATGGAAAGCTCTCCCATGCTCATGGATACGTAGGAATAACATAATAAAATTGGCAATATTAACAAAAGCAATCTACAGTTTCAATGCAATCCCTATCAAAATCCTAATACAATTCTTCACACACCTGGAATGAAAAATAATCAATTCATAAGGAAAAAAAAACAGGATAGCTAAAAGAATCCTGTATAATAAAGTAACCTCTGGAGGCATTACAATTCCTGACTTCAAGATCTACTACAGAGCTACAGTAATAAAAAAACAACTTTGTACTGGCATAAAAACTGACATATGGGCAAATGGATTCAACTGAAGACCCTGACATTAATCCACACACATATGAGCATACGGTTTTCGACAATGATGCCAAAACTGTACCATGGAAAAAAGAAAGCATCTTCAACAAGTGGTGCTGGCACAACTTGATGTCAACACTTATAAGACTGCAAATAGATCCATATCTGTCACCATGCACAAAACTTAAATCCAAGTGGATCAAAGACATCAACATAAATCCATTTACTCTGACCCTGATAAGAGAGAGCTGGGCAGTGGTGGTGCATGCCTTTAATCCCAGCATTTAGTAGGCAGAACCAGGTGGATCTCTGTGAGTTTGAGGCCAGCCTGAGCTACCAAGTGAGTTCCAGGAAAGGCACAAAGCTACACAGAGAAACCCAGTCTCAAAAAAAAAAAATGAAGAGGAAGAAGAGCAAGTAAGAAGTATTCTTGAATGCATTGACACTGGAGGTCACTTCCTAAATATAACATCAGGCACACAGACACCAAGAGTAAAAATTAATAAATGTGACCTCTTGAAACTGAGAAGCTTTTGTAGCGCAAAGGACAAAGTCAATAAGTCAATATGGCAGCATACAAAGTGAAAAAAGTCTTCACCAATTCCATATCTGACAGAGGGCTGATCCTCAGAATATAAAAAGAACTCAAGAAACTAGACATCAAAATACCTAACAGTCCAATTTAAAAATGGTTCACACATATAAACAGAGAATTATCAACAGAAGAATATCAAATGGTCAAATGAACTTTTAAGGAATTGCTCAACATCCTTAGTCATCAGGGAAATGCAAATCAAAATGTCTCTGAGATATCATCTTACATCTGTCAGAATGGGTAAGACCAAAACCAATGCAGACAGTTTATGTTGGAGAGGATATGAAGCAAGGGGTACACTCCTCTACTGTTGGTAGGAGTAGAAATTTTATGGCCATTTTGGAAATCAGTGTGGAAGTTTCTCAGAAAATTGGGAAAAAGTCTTCCTCAAGACACAGCTATATCACTCTTGGGCATATACTCAAGGAATTCTCAATCATAACTTAAGGACACATGCTCAACTATGTTCATTTCAACTAGTAGCATTATTTGTAATAGCCTGATCCTGGCAACAACCTAAATGTACCTCAACTGGAGAATGTATAAAGAAAATATGGTACATATACACAATGGAGTACTTCTCAGCAGAGAAAACAATGACATCATGAAATTTGCAGGCAAGAGCATGGAACTTGAAAATATCATTCTGGGTGATACTTCCATACTTAGGAAGATAAACATGGTATATACCCTCTCATAAGCGGATACAAGATGTTAAGCAAATGAAAACTAAATAACAATCCACAATCCCAGAGCTAGCTACCAAGGAAGACCCAAAGTGGGAAGCAAGGATCACCCTGAAAAGGGTAAAGAGATGAGATCTCCATGAATAAACTAGGGATGAGGCGTGGGCAATGGAGAGTAGGGGGTAGAGGATGTGAACATAAGGAATAGGGACAGTTGAGCTGGAACTGGGATGGAATGCAAAAGCAATGAAAGAGATACCATGGTGGAGGGAGACACCATGGGGATAGAGAGAAACCCTTTGCTAGGGAAGTTGCCAGGAGTTCCCAAGGATGAGCCCAGGTTGAAATACTAGAAGTAATGTAAAGGGTACATGAATTGAAGTAGCTTACCCCTGTGATCAGATCGGTGAATACCATAACTGTCATCACAGAGTTTTTCTCCAGTGACTGATGGAAGCAGATGCAATGATCCACAGCCAAACACCAGGCTGAGCTCCAGAAGTCCAGTCAAAAATAGAAGAGGGATTCTATGGGCAAGTGCATCAAGATCACGATGGGGAAACCTGCAGAAATGAACAAACCAAACTAGTGAAAATTCATGAAACTTGGATCAACCGTTGTGGAGTCTGTGTGGGACTGAACTAAGCCCTCTGCATGGTGAGACAGTTATGTAGCTTGATCTGCATTGGAGAGGGGGGCTGGAGGTATGATCAGCATCCCTGTTGCATCAGCAATCTTTTTGGAGCAAACTCCCTATGATGGGATACCTTTTGCATCCTTGACACAAGGGGAGGAGCTTGGATCTGTCTCTACTGAATGTGTCTCTCCCTGGGTGGCATTGCCTTCTTGTTGGAGGGAATAGGAGATAGGTTAGGAGGGCGAAGCTGCGGAGGGGAGCAGCAGGAATAGGGAAGAATGGGATCTTTGATTAATGTGTAAAATGAATGAAATTTTTTCTTGATTAAATAAAAAGAAAAAACAACAACAACTGTGAAGTGACAAAGGCACCCTTAGAATGATTATTTTAGAGGAAGGCTGGAGGCTAATCTTCTGTCATCTCTGTCCCTGGACAGCCTCCTGCACCTCCACTGTTTCTGACACACTCAGGATGTGGTTGCAACACTGTGTCTCTTGCACAGTAATAGACCCCAGAGTCCTCATGTGTCAGGCTGTTGAGATCCATGTAGGCTGTGCTGGAGGATTTGTCTGCAGTCAGTTTGGCCTTGTCCTTGAACTTCTGATTATAGTTAGTACCACCATCTCCAGGATAAATCCTTCCAATCCACTCCAGGCCCTGTCCAGGTCTCTGCATCACCCAGTTAATATAGTAGTCAGTGAAGGTGTAGCCTGAAGCCTTGCAGGACAACTTCACTGAGGACCCAGGTTTTACCAAGTCTGCCCCAGGCTGCTGTAGCTGGACCTGGGAGTGGACACCTGTGGAGAGAAAGGCAGAGTGGATGTCATTATCACCTCAGTCCCTGTTTCTTCTTCATTTTTGGAACTGAAAAGCCCCTCACCTGTAGTTAACAACAGGAGAAAGGGAATGATCAAGCTCCATCCCATGGTGAGGTCCTGTATGCTCAGTGACCGTGGAGAGGACATCGATCATATGTTGGTGTTTGGTGTGGACATCTCTGTATTTACCAGTATAGACTCACACTATTTGCATATTCATGAGGCAGGGTACTTCTTATATAAGGACATAGTCCAAATGGAGAAGGTGGCAGAGTAAACCTGGGTCAAGCAGCAGGTTGTAGAGATCCAAATTCTCATCCTGTCTATGGAAGTATCCTTCCCCAAGAACTGTGCAGACTCTGTTTGTATAACTTCAAGGCCTAATCTCTCTATTTTAAAATAGAATTCGAACCTGAGACATTTGGTCCTCTTTGGGCCAAAATTCTTTTTCAGGTGATGTTTTTGATGAGGATAATAGTGTCTGAAAATTCTAAAACTCCTAAATTAGGAGCATTTGTAATCATCTTTCATATGCAACCTATCAATATTTGCTTTTATAGCTAGTTGCAGGTGTGTGTAATATTGGATTTGTTTTTAAATCCTTTCTTGTCTATTTGTTTACATTCGATATAGAAATAAAATGTTATGGAGTTAAGCAGTAGGGAGGTGGGGAGGTAGGAACGATTGTGGTAGAGCTGGGCAAGTAAACCATGGCCAGAATATATTAAATAAAAAAATGTTTTTCACAAAAAAACAATAAATAAATCTTAATAAAATAAATGAGAAAATAAAAATCTAGGCAAGGTTGAACAAAGAAATTTTATTATGTTTGAACATGGAGACTTAACATATCAACTGCAGCAGCTGTGGTTCAGCTAATAGACTTTAGGAAGGGGATCCACAGAGGCTATGGTGTCCCCTCTACTCAACTCATTTAGTCCTATTGATTATTGATTCAAGTGTGCCCCCTGCTGGTCCTGAACTCCTCTGCATGTTGGTATGGCTTGTTTTATACAGAAGGTTTTGATTTGATTTGTTTGTTTGTTGTTTTGTTTTTAACAAAGAAAATGGAAGGGTTTATCTAATTATTCTTTACCAATAAAAAATCAGAAGTCAGATATTCGTATAAGAACCTGAAAGATTCAGAGAAACGGGGGAGCAGCCAACAGTAATTTTCTTACTCTTCTGATTCTTCTCCAAAAGGGCTGAGATCCTCTCTCAGCCTAACTTTTACTTCCTGTCTGCTATCTGGCCACAGTGCTCCAAACTTCTATAGTCAGTTTTGGTCAGCTAGTGGCTAGCTCTGCCCTCTGACTCAAAGCGAGCTTCATTTTCACGATTAAATCAAAATATCACACCACAGAAAATAGATTTCTTTATTATATTGCAAAAAAAAGCAGTATGCATGACAATAACAGAAAAAGCAGCTTGATTTACATTCTCCCTTCTGTCTGTAGTACTGGAAACTTAAATTATTTCCTTGTACATGCTAATCAAGCACTCTACAAATGAGCAGTATCTACACCTTATGTCTTCACGTTAAAGCAAATAGAGGCTAGGCATAGTATCATATACCTGTAACCCCATCAGGTAGATACAGGAGGGCAGAAGTTCAAGTTCTACCTCTACAACCCAGTGACTTTGAAGACTACATTAAATTCACTCACTTTCTCTCTATATGCTTGTACACCAAAGAAGATGCTGGCTGTGGAACCTGATTCCCTGAGTTCTAGTCCCAGAACCTACAAGATTGAAGGAGAGAAAGGTTGTATTCTGATTTCCAATATCATTACATGTGTTTATGAGCACATAAACAAATACAAAAAAAAAATAAATATCTTTATTAAAATTTGAAAAAAAACATATTAAGGTCTGGGATGTACTAGTTCAGTTGGTCATTTGCTTCCTAGCATGCATGAAGCTCTGCTTTAAATCTCTAGCACCGCATAAAGTGAAAGAACCCTAGTAATGGTTAGAAAGTGGACACAGTTTCATCAGAAGACAAAAGTCATCCTTGACTATACAATGAGGCTTCAACAGTAAAAGTATTCCTCTCCCGTCTCTGCTTCCATCTTCACTCCTTGGGACCTCTCTCCACAGTGCATGCCCTGCCCTCATACACAGGTCACACGCTCTCATTTTAACAATGTAAACAGAAATGTAATGTCTCATTCAGGAACAGTTTGTCAACCCCAGGGAATGCTTATGATTTCTTCTACTCTGACCATACACCATTCTCTGAAAAAATCGAGTTCCAGGGAAAATTATCTGCTAGTGGACACTATGGTCATAGCTGTGCTCTTCTAGGAAGGAAGATAGGATTCATGACTATCAAACTGGAGACAGAATACTTAAAGGCCCAATATAAAAATCACACATCACACCACTAACTAATCTTTGGCTTCTTTATAAGCACACATTGTCTTCTTCTGTAGCTGTGACTTTTGTTCTTACTTATTTTATTAAGAGAATTTCTATTCATTTTACATATCAACCACAGATTGACCTGTCCTTCCTCTTCCCACTTCCAAGTCTTTGCCCCCAACCCACTCCTCACTACCACCTGCTCCAAGACAAGGTCTCCCATGGACAGTCAGCAGAGCTTGGTAAATTCAGTTGAGGCAGGTCCAACAATGTCTCCCTGAACCAAGGCTGTGATAAGTGTCTGACCATAGGCACTAAGTTCCAAAAAGCAAGCTCATGCACTAGAGACATTAATATTTCTCCCAGTGAAGAGTCTTCCATGGTGTCAGATGGATCCAGCTCCAGGACTACGCACTGGTACTACTGAGCCACTAAAGTGTTACAGCATGCCAAATTATTGTGCCTAGGAAAAATATGCATATTGCTTTTGCTACAGCCATCATGCTTTGCAGGGAAGTTTATCTAATCTTGCTGCTTTGAAAGGCACAGGTCAGGTTTTCAGGTAAGGGACCTTGGCTCCTGGGGTACTATGTGCATTTCAGAGAAACTGAGGCCTTCCCTCATTAGTGAAGCTTTCCAATCAACTCTGTTTCTCTATTTTCCCTAAAAGACTACAAAGCATATAAAGATAAAAAAGGACAATTGGTCTGAAACAGAAGTCTTTCATAATCTCTAAACTTGCAACTTGATATCTGAAATATTGACCATTATATTGATCCTGGAAACTACTATTATACTCTGATCCTGATAAGAGTATAGGAAGTCCAATTTCTTGCAATAAAGTTGTCACAGTGTCAGTGTTTAAGTGGTCCTGAAATCATCAGGGTAGGGGGACAGCCTTACCTACCTCATCAGACCACACCACGTAATTGTATTTTCAGGGGCATCCCTCTCACCCACATATTTTCAGTTGTGTCAACCTGCCCTGTGCCCTTAATGGGAAGAGATTTTCTAGCTAAGGTATGAGTTTTCATTTCATTTGCTCCCCCATTTGCCTTACCCCAGACTTGCCAGCATTTCCTCTCCCCATTCTAGCCAACCACCCTCATATTTCTTACAGTTCATTTCCCTTGCCAGCCTTTCAGGTTGACCCCAAAGTCTGGAACACTAAGAACCCTTCAATGCGGGGCATAATCTCCCTGTTATTATCCAGTTGCAAGAAACTTCCAGATATATCACCCAAGGTCAGTACCACTTACTCTGTCATCTTCATTCTCTCCTGTGGAATTTCTTGCAGCATTTCTTAACTCAGCCACGCAATAATCCATGCCCAACCCCAATCCACATTGGGGATCATGTTCTTCTTTCCCTTCCAGTCCAGTGCCCTCACCTCTTTTTCCTAAATGGCAGGGATCCTTCAAGGTAATTTTTGTAACCCCCACAGCTGCTAAGCTTGAGGGCTTTCCTCCCTGTACTCACCGGACCCAGCTGAAGCCTTCTATCTCACCTTCAGCCAAGAAAAGTTGCTCTTCATACACAGTGACACAGATAAGGCCCTGTTCTTTCAAATTCCATAAGACACCAGGATCCACGTACTTGTCATCAATTCCAGGAGAGTGAATTATCACCCAGGCTTGGCCTTCCTGGTTCCCTCTACTAATTAACTACTCAACTAATTGTTATAGCACCACCATAGAGCTGGAGTACAAGGGCCACCAAATATACCCAGGTGGTAAGGAATAGTAACAGTCCAGTGGTATTTACATTCCCAGACCAAAAATTGTCTGGACTCTCCAAAAAATACACGTCAATATAATAGTCCATTACTGTAAAATGCCCTCAGGCAAGGCTTATACAAGATAAAAATTAAAAGCATGTTCCAAGTCTTTTATTCTTGCTCTCGCTAACAGTAACCAAAGAAATTTTCAGTGCAGAGTACTAAACATTATAATACCAAGGATATAAGCTCAAGATTTTAAAATGCAGTGTGGCTTCTTGTTAATATTTTTATTTTTTTTCTGAGCTCCAGAACCAGATTAAATCTACCTTGACAAGTCGGATCCACTTCAGCTTGACCACAGAGCCCTAGGCACTGGAAGGTATTAGACACTACCCAAAGCAGTGGAGGACAATCCACTACCTCAGGTCATCAGGCTACCCTCAAGATCTTCCTTCCCTATCCCCCATGGGTTAACCAATGCCCATCAAATCAGCAGGAAGCAGTTTTGGGAGACAGAACACCCCCATTCCTGTTCACCCACCATTTCTTATAATAAACAAAGAGAATGAACTGTTGAAATTCCTGCCCCCTACCCAAACTGCATGACAGCACATGTGCTGTCCAGTACACAGTCAAGAACCTTGTCATGCTGGGGCCTTACATCCTGCACTTCCTGATGACATAATTTGTGTGCAGTGTGATCATGTAATCTATGCACATGTTTGGCAAAGCTATGGAATCCCATATGCACATGTGCAGTGGAATCTATAAAAAGTGGTTCACAGCCTCCTCCCCCCTCTTCTTCTTCCTCTCTCTCCCCTCTATTTCTTCCTCTCTCTCCCTGCACAACCATTTCCATAGGCCTAAGCACTCCTCTCCTAATAAACACTTATAGTGGGTTTTATTTGGCCTCGTGGCTTTTCTTGCAAGGTAAACAGCACCTCTTAATTAATAACATAGTGCCTGATAATAATAATAACTAACAGTTGGATCAGGGAGAGCATTGAGCTCAGTTATGGCAGGGTTTTTAGGAGATAAGGTTTGGAATGGTAGAGGAATTCCAGAATCAGATGGAGATTGATCTTCTTATTGAGCAGATGTGAGGCAACAGAAGGAACTGGTACTGGCATTGCTGAAAGGAATTGTCTCTCTGTGTGTGTGTGTGTGTGTGTGTGTGTGTGTGTGTGTACAGATTATATGAGCTATCCTTCATGTTTTAGAACATTTAGTACATGTTTATCTAAATTCTGATTAATCCCCTGCAATGTACAGCCTGTGGCTTTCCTGCTTATTGTAATGGTGAGGCCTATTCCCAATATTGTTAGTCTCAATCCTCTCATGGCTGCACTCATGGTAAGATACTCCTCTGCAAGGAAAACTTTTCTCATGTAGGGATTTTTGACTTAGGAGATATAAAATAAATAAGAAAAAAAGTAATTGAATGAAAACATCAGGGAAATTGTAGAAGAAGAACAATTTGGAAGAAGAAGAGAACAGCTGGGTAAAAGAACAGAACAGAGAGAGAACACAGAAGTAATGGCAGAAAGACAAAAATAAAATAAAGAATTAATCTTTGCCCTCAGAAAATCTCCTGTGTGTGTGTGTGTGTGCAGCTGTGCTGGCTCCACACCTCTTCAGTACCTGACCTGCTGATGGCTGGTTCCTTAGCAAGTGGCCCCACCAGATTTCAAATTCATTGCTGACTGCTCCAGCAACTAGCTAGCTCTAGGTGTTTTCTCAAAATCTGCATCCCAGAAACCTTTAGTGGCCCAGGTGGTTCAGTTACAAACAGCTCCAAATGCTATCTGCAAGCCACTGGCCCAGAAGGTGCTCTAGAGCCTCGCCAGCAAGTGCAACAGTCTGCTCCTCCCAGACTGGGAACATTCTTGTTTCTTCTCTTTTTTATTTTCATTCACCAACAACCTTCCCCAGTCACCCCTCCTCACACAGAGTTACACCATGGGCCTCAGCTGAGTTTACAATCAATGGCTTATGTCTGTGTTTAGAACAAAGGCCAGGAGCTAGGAACTAAATGTAATGAAAGATAGGATGATGAAAGTTACAGATGGAGTCACTGAATCAACATCAATACAAACAGGTCAGATCTGTTCCTGAGGTGCGCAGTTATCAGAGAAATTGGAAGACTAGTAATTTTGGGGTGTGTGGCCAAACCTCCCTCATGGCTCCCCTAATGTGAAACGCTGCCCTAATCAGAACATCACTGAGGCTTTGCACTGAATGTCCTGAGGGAGAAAATTCAGGAATGCTGGGGACCTTCAAAGAATTTCACCCTGGTGACTTCAGCAGAGTCATTTCTGCAATCAGAGGTGATTGTCCACACATAGTTCATGTTCGACTGTGTAGTGTATGTATTTAAAACTTCAGAAGAGCAGAACTGTTTTCACAAAACATAACTGTAAAGAAGAGTCTGAGAAGTGAGTAGATGGAGGACAGCTGTGACCACATCAACCAGCAATCAGCTGTTCCTGCTCCTGATCCTGCACTGCCCCTCCTCTCCATGTGCGCTCTGCGCCCCCTGCTGGTCCTGAGCACCGCTGCAGGGAGGTTTGTGTCAGGGTTCTCACTGAAGGTCCCTCACTGTGTCTGCAGTACAGTAATAAATGCTGGTATCTTCAGGTGTTAAGCTGTTCATTTGCAGGTAGAGGCTGCTTTTGGGATCATCTCTTGAGATGGTGAATCTGCCTTTCACAGACTGCGCATAGTTTGTTGCATAATTATTAGGTTTGTTTCCTATTTCAGCAACCCACTCCAGCCCCTTTCCTGGAGCCTGGCGGATCCAGTTCATCCTGTAGTCACTGAATGGGAGTCCAGAGGTTTCACAGGAGAGTTTCACAGACTTTCCAGGCTGCACTAAGCCTCCCCCAGACTCCACCAGCTGCACCTCACACTGGACACCTGAAAGACAGAGAATCCTTTCAGTAAGCTCTCACAAATGACCACTGACATTCACACTCATGTCCAGTATCTCTCCCTATCTATAAATTACCTTTGAAAAGAGCAAGAAGGAAAACCCAACTCAGACTCAACTTCATGCTGGAAGGTCTGTGTTCAGTAAACACTGAGTGAGAGGACCTGTCAGTCCAGAGTTGGGTTCCTCTGTCAGAGCTGTAGGGTCAGGGCTGGTTTTCATGAGCAGAGGAGAAAATTATTTGCATGTCTTCCTGCTATATCATGAACTTAGGGGCAGGAGCCTTAGAGAAGCTGGATAATGCTTCAGTTGTTTGAGGTGAAGTAAGGATCAAAGTGACATTTATAACAGCAAAGTATCAGTTTTTTCCCCAATCTTGTAGTTAGTTGGTAGAGTATTTTTGACGTGCCTGAAGCCCTGTGTTCATTCCCATCATTCCATGACAGGCAAGGTGTTGGAGCACGAGAATCATAGGCTTGAATTATGCTTGATCTGTATGATACTGTGTGCCAACAGAGAAATAGGAGAAAGAAGGGATGAAAAAAGACAGTTATTCAGTATGAATTTGTGGTTTTATGTAGAAATATGTTTCTAGCCTTACTACATTGTGCTATGTTGTTCTTAAATTTTCTACTGTATTTTCATAAATTATTAAATTAATCCATAGAAAATTAAGACAAGGAAAACTAATATATAAACATTTAGGAAATGTTATATTAGTCAGGCAGTGTTGACCCATACCTTTAATCCCAGCACATGGGAAGCAGAGGTAGATTTCTATGAGTTCCAGACTGTCCAGTTACACAAAGGGAATTCCAGGACAAGGTCCAAAGCTACACAGAGAAACCATGTATCAAAAATAGAAAGAAATGTTTTAAAAGGTTTAACAAATATTGAATGTAGCTGGAGAGCTTCTCTCCAGGTGTCACCATGCCCCTGTGGTCCCACAACTCATGTATAAAATAATCACTCAGACGCTTATATTACTTATAAACTTATGGCTGTGGCAGGCTTCTTGTTATCTCCTTCCTCTATCTTAGATTAACCCACTTCTATTAATCTATAACTAGCCACATGGCTCCTGGTTTACCTGAACCTTACATCTTGCTTGTTATGGTGGCGCTGGCTGTTCTTTCTGCCTCTGGCTTCCTTTTCCCAGAATGCTCTTCTCTGCTTGCCCCGCATATTCTTCCTGCCTGGATACTGGCCAATCAGCATTTATTTACACAGAGCGATATCCACAGAAAACTGAAATTAACCATCTCTGGTTGAGGCCATAGCTTAGTTGCACAGTATCATGTATAAAGCTCAAAGATTGATCTTCAAAAAACAACTATTATATAAATGTAAATACCATTTGAGATTATTTTTAATAATGATAAATGCACATTTTGAAGACCTATATTTACCATTTAGCCTCATTGGGGCTGACCTTCACTGTCTACCATGTAGATCTGCTCTTCCCTATCACAAAGGTGCTGCCAGCTCTTCTGTGACCTTCCTGAAACACCCAGTACGCCAATTTCCTTCCATGCCTTATTCTTCTGCTCCTCGGTTCTCCAAGGACTTCCCTTCTCTCACTACCAGCCATATCTACTGTTTTCCACAGCAAAGATCCACCTGGACCTTGAGAGAGTTGCCTGACCTGAACCACGAGGTAATGCATCTCCTTCCTCTCTCACAGGCTACTCTCTTCTTGTGACCTCCCACCTCATGCCATCATGTTATCATTGCTCTTTCCCATGTTTTAGGCAATCTTCACCATGGACTTGTTTGTCCAAAGTGATGTTTAGAGAGGAAAGGCCTGTGTGGCTCCCTCCCTGAGCCTACTCCCTGCCTGGCTGGTACCTAAACTGGCCAGCAAAGATCCATTTAACCAGGGAACGCATACAGGGTTCCATTCCCAAAAAAGGGAGCAGCTACTCCAGAGGTATTCTTTGGAGAACTATGCTTGGTCTACCTCCAGCGTCCAGGGTCCCAGAACCAAGAGAGCCCTCTCCTCTAGATCCTGGGTCTTCAGCTTCCTCCCTCAGCCCTGCCTCGTGGCCATGACCATTACCAAAGCCTCTGTGGGGGTTGGAACTTCCAGGCCAAGGCTGGGATGGCTACCCACTACACACAAGGAAATCTGTTCTCATATACAACTCCTTGGTAAGCAGTGTGTGTTCAGTGCCAAAAACTGAAAGGGGAAACTGGTGTATCTAGGGCTGGCTCCTCAGGAAGAGCTGAGTGGACAGTGGGAGGATTTGTTTGCATTTCCTGCTGCTATATAATGAGTTTTGTGGAGGAAGTACTGGACATCTGATTGCCTAGAGCAAACCAAAGGAGACAAAGCTTAGGTATTGGGAAAAATTAAATAATTACCTATTACTTATTACATTTCTGGTGATATAATTCAATGTCTTATTTCATTGTGTATTTTACCAGACAGCTCTGTGCCTTATTTGCTCCACAGAGGTCATTATAATAAAATTTTGATACTT
>NW_023412685.1:0-50834 GCF_903995425.1 Onychomys torridus
GCACAGGGACTTGACAGAGGCTGCTCCTGTGGTGTGATGGGGTGTGTGGAGATCCCAAATCTCACTTAAATATTCATGAGGGAGTGTGTTTCTTAGATCAAGATCTCATCCAGGATGGGATATATCAGGTAGAGTTGTTCTGGATGTCTTCTGTAACATGAATTCTAGTCAACCTGGGGGAAAATTCTAACTAGGGACCAGTTCAATTTCTTCATATTCAGTAAAATAGGTAAGTGTTGTCTTCTGCAAAGAGGAGTATTATGAAAGGATAGGGAGGTGAGGGGATCTGGGAAAAGATGAGTGGTGAACTGTCAGATGACATTGCATAAAAGTTTTATTTTCAATAAATAGTAGTACCTCCTCAGAACATGACACTCTATATTGACTGGTGATGAGACTCAGCATGAAGAGCCTTGAAATTGCCTCTCTATGAGAAAAGAGTGTCAGGTCCTAGCTTTTGAAATGAGGAATTCATTCTACTGTGAGATAAACTGTCTTCTTGGTGACAAAAGAGCCATCAAATTGTGTCATTTCTGTTTCTGTAACATTCACAGGAGACTGACATAGATTTAAGAAGTCAGATCCTTCAGCAAAAGTGTTCTAACAGACATAGGACTTGGTTTCCTGGGCTTGTATGTGGTTAACAGAGAGGAATAAACTCTGGGGAGAATTCAGGAAACACCTTGGATGGATCCTGTCTGCACCTGTTCCCTAGGCTCTGCACAAGACATTTATTTTGTTTTCTTCATCTTTGCTGTCTCATAGCAATAAGTATTTAGCAACAGTAGTGATTATAAGAACTTGATATCATGTATAAATCATAACATAAAGTATCAGATTGTTAATCTCTGTGTTTACATTGATGGGACATGATCTCCATTTGATTAATTTCACTCCCGTGGAGTAGTTACTCTTAAAGTGTCTCAGAAGTACCTTATAGGTAAGAAAAGCCACCCTAACAATTCTGTGTTATTGTGATACATGAGGCAGACAAGATGGAATTCTGTGAGGGATGGAAGCTTTGGCTCCTTTGAGAAATCCAGCCTATGCCTATGGAAGTACCCTGTGAAACTTGCATTGGTTCAGTCAGTACTAATCTAACTACAACCCAGCATTTGTACCATGTATCACAAATCTTAAAGGTTTTATTAATAAAAACAAACCCAGAGCCAGATATTGGGGTGAACACTGAACCCCAGATACTGGGGTGAAAGATCAGAGAAACAGAACAAGCCACATTCTAACCTCACCTTGCCAATTCCTAAGCTGATCGTCTTTCCTCAGACTAAAAGCCTCTGAATCCTCATTCATAAGGATCTCAGCGAGAACTGCCTCTAAAAGCTTTTAAACTTAAAAATGTTCTAGTTCCTGGTCCTCACACCTTTATATAATTTTTGCTTCCTACCATCACTCCCTGGGATTAAAGGCATTTGTCACCATGCCTGGCTATTTCCAGAATGGCCTTGAACTCACAGAGATTCAGACTCCAGACGGATCTCTGACTCTGGAATGCTAGGATTAAATGTATGTGCTACCATGGCCTAAAATATGTTTAATATATTGCCTGTTCTGTTCTCTGACCCACAGATGAGTTTATTGGGGTGCACAATATATCACCCACAAACCACTCTCAGTCTTTCTGTTAATAGTTCCCCAAATTCACAGAGAGGAGAATCTCTTTTTCTTGCTATAATAACTCTGTGGTTTATATTTGAAGTCCTTGATGCTGTTGACATCTTGTACATTTCACAGAGGACTTCTGGAGGACGTTGGACATTAGAGACTAAGAAATTTCTCTCCATAATACCTGGTGAGGAGTCCTTTCCTTGATGTCATGTGACCTGGTGGAAAAGGTCCAGAGATAGATAAAGAAGGATAATGATGGACTGTGAAAATAATTCCAGGAGGAAAATAAACACCCCAATGGGCTCTCAGCATGAGGTACTCACATGTGTGACATGAGTCGGGACAAACTGGAAATAAATTGGATTTTCTACCTACTGGGTATTGTTTCCACAACTTTTTTTTTACTTTGATCTAAGTGAAAGTATGTTTAAACCACTTAGCCCCACAGTGTGAGGAAAAATTTTCAATTCATAACCATTCTATCAATGGCAGAATCATTTCTGCTCCTGAAAGTGACATTATGCCCTTTTAGAGGCTGAATATGTGTTTTCATAATTAAAAACAAAAACTCATACTGGTATACATAGATAGAAAATATTGGACTCAGACATGTCAAAGTTATAACAGAGCCAAAAATCAAGAGAGACCCTAAGTGACCTGCTGTATCTAAGAACAGAGAAAGTGTATATTGGGGGGGGGGGTTGTTTGTTTGTTTGTTTTGGTGTGTGTGTGTGTGTGTGTGTTTGTGTGTGTGTGTGTGTGTGTTGGGGTGTATCCTGTACCACACACTGATGTCTCCTCAAGGTGTCTTACTGTAATGCAAAGCTGTAACCTGTGCAGTCAAAGATATAAACTTCAGGGATAACTGGTTGTTAGCTCTGTTTCTGGAAGTGGAGATGAGGCTGAACAAGGATGAGTTTTGTTTTCTGACTCCACAATAACTTCATTTCCCAACAGTGTATAATATTTCTCAAAGCTTGGAAAATCCAGTGCCAGTAGGTACCACCTTGTGATAGAATAGTCAGGCAGCTCAGGTGAGGACAGACCCTGTGATAGAGTCACAAGGCCAGGTCCAGATACCTGTAGCCCTTGACCATCACCACTCTGGAAACCACTCAAGAATCACAGGGCAACAGTCAGCAACCCTGACCTTGGGAAGCTGAAACAGAAAGAAAAGCAGACCCTGTAGTATTACTGTCTAACATAGGGTTTCTATTGTTGTGAAGACATAAGATGACCACAGAAACTCTAATAAAGGAAAACATTTCATTGGGGCTAGTTTATAGTTTCAGAGGTTCAGTCTGTTATCATCATCATGTAGAAATGGTACTAGAGAAGGATCAGAGAGTTCTATATCTTGATATGCAAGCAACAAGAAGTGAACTGTGACACTGGGCATATCTTGAACATAGCAGATTACAAAGTTCATGCCCACAGTGACACACTTCCTCCAAGAAGGCCACACAAACTAAAATGCCTCTTAGTAGAGCCACTTCCTTTGGGACATTTTCTTTCAAACCAGCATTATCATCTTATACCCCAAACCGTTCCTTCTCCAGGTGCCTCAGCCCTGTGTGAGCAGAGACTTGTGCACTCCCCGCCACTGAGGATGCAAATTTTACCTTTGGAGATTAGAATAATATTTGAGATTTGAGACCTCTGTATTTACAAATAGATGACAGAGCTTGGGTTCTCCTGGGTCTTCCATGAGGTCTTCTAGAAATTTCTTCTTAATCTCACAAAGAGTGTAAGTCTGTGATGGGATATCATTTGCTCTATGATACATAAAATGACTTGTTTAGTATGAGATAATGCTTTTAATAACCAGATAACCAAATGAAAGATTGAAAAGGTTGTTTTTATAGGACACCATAAGTTTATGTTATTATTTAAAAGCAAACAAGAAAATGAAATTTATGTTTCTTCCTTGAATCCCCACTACAAACTACTTTGAGTACATTTTTAGGGAATACTGTGATTTACATAGTAGCCCTGGGTGGTGACTATGCAAAATTAGCTCTCATCAGCTTGGTATCAAGTGAAATGAATTTTTTGCTTCTTCTGGGAAGAAGGAAAAGTATTATCTGTGATTTAAAAGAAAAATTTACATAGCATATATCAGGATCAGGAATTTACTTTTTGAAATTTCAGACATTCAGGACCCTCTCTGGGTTCTCTACCACATTCAGTATAGAGTGTCTGGGTACATTAAAATTGACTGTCCAATAGGTAAAGGAGCATTATTAAATCAATTTCCTAGAGCTGCTTGACAGATGCCTTCCCAGTTCATTGGAGAGTCCCATTCAATACAGAGCCCTGAAATGGAAGATTCCTCTGGTCAATCCCTACTTTCTAGTTGGAGGAAGACAGGAGGAATACAGGTGATTTTATAAAATCACCAATATTTCAAATAGTATTTTGAACTCCACATATGTCATATGTTTGTTTGCATTATCTTTGGCCTGGGGATTCACGCCTGCCCCAATATATTTGCCATATGGGTGCATACATATTAAGCACGTGACATTGATATTTATCATGAGGGGAATGTCTACATGAGCATAAACTCTTGTTGTTCTGAGCTAAAGAGTCTCTTTCCTGAATCAAACCCTTGAGATTACCAGGTACCACAGGTCTCCATGCTGGTTGTTATTCACAGTTTAACCAAAACCCCATGCTCTATAGAAAATGTGACCACTAGCTACCCAATGGAATGTGCACAATGATACTGTATCAGTTTAGGGCCATATTCGGTAAAGACTTTAGAGTGTAGGTTGGAGTACTGAGACTGTGAAGGAAGTAGGTATGAGACTAGAGAGTATAGCATAATGCATAATTTTAGTACTATTGACAATTAACATGTACATACATTGTTTCAATCAAAGAATTCTGTGAAAAATGTTTTAATAGTATTTTTAACCAGCTTATAGAAATTATACTTTTGTGGAAATACATTATGATAAAAATATCTCTTACATTCTAAGAGACTGAAACTTTTGTTAGACCACATAACCAGAGTGAGCAATACACTTTGAAATTCTTCAGGCTGTGAATATACTCGGTACTCAGTCTATTTAACCTGTCTTTAAGAGAATATTGTAACATCCAACTTTACTTGCCTAAAATTCCCATATAGTCAGCTCTTATAAATGAGATAACATATTGGTGAAATTATTAAGGCCACTCCACGTAGTTAAAAGGGAGGTTTATTTTGTGGCGTAACTTACAAATGAAGGGGTAGGTTGCAGGTTCTAGCAAAGGTATAGCGCAGTCCGGCGGTGTTCTCTGTAGAACTCTGCTTGGTCTACTTCCAGTGTCCAAGGTCCTGGAACCAAGCGAGAGCCCTCCTCTTGATCCTTGGTCTTCTGCTCCCTCCTCTGCCCCGCCTTGTGGGCGTGATCATTACCTAAGCCTCAATGGGGGTTGGAACTTCCAGGCCAATGCTGGGATGGCTATCCACTACATCTCCCCCTTTTGTCTAAATAAGAAAGTTCTAACCTAATACAAGACTATATACAAAGAGATGGTTATCAAATATTGTCCAGGAGTAATGAGGGATAATGACCTAGATAAGTTGGAATTACAATAAGTGCAAACAATATCAAGCAAAAAACACATAGTAAAATCCAGGGAAGTCTAGGGCATGGGTAGGTGGCATGTTACAAGGATCACTCCAAAAGGTGTCCTATCCTAAAGAACCTGAGTCTAATACTCAATATATTCTATCTAAGATATAATATATGTATATATACTAAGTTGTAACTATAACTGTTAATCTCCAACCTCATCAAAAACCTGAAAAGGAATATAATAATACCTGAGAAATGGGAGAAGGACGCAAGCAACTTTCGGGAGTCTTGCAAGAGTAGACAGAGACAGCTAGCAGCCTGGACAGTCACCTAATGTTTCTCAGCATTCTTGGGGCATTCAAATTGGCTACAGGCCTAGAGTATCTGACAGACCATTTTCAGAAGCAGGAATTCTGAAAGACCATCTTACCCTGTCTTGGCAAAATATGGTGGTCGCTTTCCTTGTGTCCCGCTTGTCCAGAAAGGACAGCATTTGTACTGTCAGCAGTTGAGGCAAGGGCAGTTCTTTGCCCAGTAGACCATTTTGTGCCAAGAAGACAAACTTCCAAATGGAAATGTCTTAGAAGCCCTACATTCTCTTGGGATCAAATTGGTGCTGCCAGGAGCAATTGTGTCTCAAGTCAACAGAATTCTAAATTATTTAAATGCCATATTCTCTAGGTCCATGAAGTGTTTGAAGATTACCTGTCCATCTGACCTATGTATTTATAAATCTGGATAACCTAACTAACATAATTATAGAGATGACAAGCATAGGTGACAATAACTCTGTAAGTCTTATCTACCTAAACAACCCAAGGACTAAGCTTCCTATAAATAAGGCAAACAGTCTGTAAGCAAATGTACAGTAAAAGGACAATGACTTCAATTGTGACAATACACACAAAATATCTTTAACAGAGGTAGGAATGTATAGTGCAATACGTAATATGATAATAATCCTAAATATATATCAGTATACAGAATATCTTAAACAGAAGTAGAACATACATACAGTATGACAGACATAAATTCATATTTGTATCAATATACAAATATTTCAAATAAGAGTAAAAATATGGGTACATTATAACAAACATAGTTCTATATTTGGATCAATATACAAATTATCTTAAATAGGAATATAAAAAGTTTATATTATTATCAACATATAAGAATTCATAACAGTGCAAAGGCTACTATATTACTAAATTTGTTTACTAATGTATGTGATAGTCTATGATTGATGAATCTGAGTTCATTATCAATGTGTCCAAACCAACTACAAAACTTGCATAAATGAATTGGAATCTAAGCAAAATTAAGATAAACTCATCAACTATTGACTCTTATTAAGAAACATCCATAGGATCACAACTGTGAGACTCATTCAGAATCTTAAGTAAAAAATGGTGACAAGTTGTGCTGCTCTATGAGACCAGATGTATTAAAACATTTAATCTTGTGGAATCAGCATAGGCTAGTGTCACCAAAGGAAGTCAAAAAAAAAAAAAAAAAGTTTCGTCCTACTAAATCTCCCACATCTTCTCTTCATATGTCCCTTCAGGATGTCAATATATGACCTTACCCACAAAAGACCTCAAAATGTTTGGAGGCAGGACAGTTACTGACTATGTTTCCAGTCATTAGAGAAGTATGAAGAATTCTGCCCATAAACCAATTCTCCATTCTCCATATAGATGGATTTCGAAAATAAAGATACAGAAAATGGGGTTGAGAGTCATTTCCCTCCAGGAATAGGAGATATTTTTACAAATATGTATGAAATAATGTCTTTAGCCTGACAAGCCCTTATGAAAACAGTTCTCACCAACCCTCAGTTTAGCCTGTGTCTTCAGTAATGGATAGAAAATACCTGTCCACTGCTGCTCATAACCAAAGGCAAGGACCACTAGAAATATGACTTATCATCAAATTATCATAAAAGGAAACTTCTAAACAGTGGCCTAACTGCTTGCCAGCCCTCACGTGGTTAACAGCAAAAGCAGCCATACTGGTGTAATGGCTTGTAATGAAGTTCCTGATGGTAATACTCCCACAGGCATATTTCCCACTGTACACAGAAATATACAGAGCCCCTTATGAATTTGTCTATCATCTGCAACAATCTACAGAGCAGCAGGAAGATAGTAAAATAGCTGCTTCTACCTTGTCTCTTCTGTGTGCTTATTAAAATGCAAATGTAAACTGTAAAAAGCTTCATTCTATAGTTGTTAATACCTTTTATACTATTACTGATTTAATAAAAGCATGCGTAAATTATTGCCCAGAGGAGCTCAGATTCTGGCGGTCTTATTATGGCCTCATATGTGTTTCACATATGGAGGGAACAGGCCATTTACAGAAATAATATAGACAAAAACTTGCTAATCATCCTCAGTATAGTAAATCTCTCTCTAAAACACCTGCAGAATGTAAGATCCATTTTCACTGGTCCAGTCAATGTCTATCTAGAAGTGGTGACAAAGAGAATCCAATTTCAGGAAACAGTGGAATGAGTAGCCAGGGCTGCTGCTGATGACAGGATCAGGTCTCTACATTCCCAGCTTGGAATCCCACTGTTCTTTCCCCAGTGCTGTGTGAGCAGGAGCCCCCATTGTTGCCAAAGTAGCAGACTCCACACCCTGGAGACTCCACAATGTGACACCCAACTCTATTCCTAATTCTCAAACAATAAGAGATTTGATTACTACTTCCAAAAGCAATTCATGATGAAATGTATCAATAACTAAAGACATAAATTAGATTTCATAGCAGAGGTTAAAACATCCATCACAAATCTATGGGCACCCCCTCCAACAACTGCCTGTGCTTGTTTTAGGGAAACCAAACTGTACTGTGAAAGAAGGGTCATTGTTTGTGCACATGCTGTTAATTTGTCTTTTACTGTCCTGAATCACATTATAGCTCATTCACAGCTATTCCAGCAATAGTTCCAGTCCCTTAGATGGAAGAAGTATTTATATTGTAATGAATTGCTACAGTTTGTCTTATTTTAGTTTCTTTAAAAAGAATCATGTCAGTGGAGGTGGTCACTGGTAAACAGCTGGTCAAGGCATGGTGTACTCTAGGTGCATTTAGAATCAGGATCACCTTATTCCCAGCAGTCCTTTTGAAAAGTTGACAAAGATCCTACAAGCCTGTGAAATGACAGACAAAGGGACAGTCAGAATAATGATTTTTGAGAAAGTCTCCAAGCTAATCATCTCTGTCATCTCAGACCCAGGACAGCTTCCTGATCCTGCAGGGTTTCTGACACACTCAGGATGTGGTTGAAGCACTGTGTGTCTTGCACAGTAATAGAATGCAGAGTCCTCAGATATCAGGCTGCTGAGATCCATGTAGGCTGTGCTGGAGGATGTGTCTGCAGTCAGTGTGGCCTTGCCCTGGAACTTCTGATTGTACTTAGTATTACCATTTCCAGGATAAAACCTTCCAATCCACTCCAGGCCCTGTCCAGGACTCTGCTTCACCCAGTTTATATCATAGTAAGTGAAGGTGTAGCCAGAAGCCTTGCAGGACAACTTCATTGAGGAACCAGGTTTCACCAGCCCAGGACCAGACTGCTGAAGCTGGACCTGGGAGTGGACACCTGTGGAGAAAAAGGCAGAGTGGATGTCATTGTCACCTCAGGCCCTGTTCCTTCTTCAGGATTGGAACTGGAAAGTCCATCACCTGTAATTACTGACAGGAGGAAAAGAATGATCCAGCTCCATCCCATGGTGAGGACCTGTTTGCTCAGTGACTGTGGAGAGGACACTGATCATATGTTGTTCTGGGGTGTGGACTTCCTGAATTTACCACCACAGACTCAAGTAATTTGCATATTCATGAGCAGGGTACTTCTTAGATAAGTACCTAGTCCACCTAGCTAAGAGAGTGGTAGAGGATACCTGGGTCAGGCAACAGGATGTTGAGTGCTAATTCCTAATCCTCTCTGAGGAAGTACATAACATGCTCCTTCCCTTAGCCCACTACAGATGCTGAGAATGTAACATCGGGACATGAGCTCTCAATAGATTTCATGCCTGAGAAAGACGCTACACTTTGTGAAAGGATGTCAGACTGATGTACAGATAGTGGTTATGATAATGATAGTGATGGGAAATTTATAACCTGCTAAGTTATGAGAGTTTACAGCCTCCTGTCAGATATATGCAATTAACATTTGCCATTCCAACAGATTATATATCAAAAAACTCATCCAAATGTCCAAAAGTAAATATACTTCAGAAATATTTGCACAATAATTATTATTGTAGCAACATCACAATACCTAAATTAGGGAAATAAGCTACATACTGTCATCAGATAATTTCATCAAGAAGACATGTTTATATAAATAAAACAACAGAAGTTTTTCATCTGCAAGTAATGTGGAAAATATATCAGTTATAGAATATTGGATGAAACTAGAGATAAATGATTAAGACCATCTCAGAAATGCAAACAGCAAATGAGACTCTCATTAGTAGTTCTTAGATATTTCATACTTACAATCAACTATGAATACAAATTCATGATGAAGTGTATGTGAAAATGTCTAGTAGAATAAAGGTAAAGTAGAAGAGGAAGGAAAATGAAGGGTAGAGGTTATGGAGAAATATACTCACTGTACAAAACACAAATTTATGAAAATTATAAACTTATAATTGTTATTTTTACATTTAATAATTTGTATTGCTTGAAATTTTAATCCATATATAAAATACATTATGATCATATCTACATCCACTATGCCCCACATGTTCCCCTTGGGACTTTCCAATAAGTCTCTCTCCCAACTTCCTGACTACTTTTGTTTCATTAGCTAATAACACAATGAGTCTAGTCAATGCTATCTATATACACATAGGTGGGGGCTTAGGAAACCTCCAGTAATCTTCCAAAGAAAATGTATTGTATTTTCCTCATCCATCATCAAATGCCAATGGATCCTCAGCCTGATTTGGGTCCTCAGGAGTTTCTCTCCATCCATGTTATATGTTTAAAATTTGTTATACTATCTTTAGTGGTGAGAACAGTGCAGGAGAGGACATGGGAAAGATCTGTGAGTCCCCTCCACATCAACCTCATCACTCTTCTGGAGATTCTTGGCTCCATTGTGCCCCCTGCTGGTTCTGAGCTTCCCTGCAGGTTTGTTTGTCATGGCTTACACAGAAGGTACACTGTCTTTTTTTTTAATTTTTTAAATTCATTTTCTTTATCAACCACAGATCCCTCCTTATCCCTCCTCCCGCTGCCCCCAACCTTCCTCCTGGACCCACCTCTCATCCCTTCATCCAATAGGGTAAGTTCTCCCATGGTGGATTTCAAAGCCTGGTCATTCAGTTGAGGCAGGACCAGGCCCCTCTCTGCTTTCTTGCGGGGGGAGCAAGGTGTCAAACCAGAGGTATTGAGATCCTGAAAGCCAGCTCATGCCCCAGAGATAGATCCTGAACACACTCCCAGTGCCCTTTCAAACAGACCCAGCTACACAACTATCTCCCATATGCAGAGGGTCTAGTCTGGTCCCATGCAGGTTCCACAGCTGTTGGTCTAAAGATCATGAGTTCCTTTGACTAGTTCAGTAGTCTCTGTAGATTTCTCTGTCATGTTCCTGAACCCCCTTGATCATATAATCCCCTTTTTCTCTCTTCAGCTGGACTCCTGGAGCTAGGCCGGGTGCGTGGTTGTGAATCTTTGCACCTGGTTCCATCAGTTACTAGACGAAAGCTCTATAGTGACTATTAGGGTATTCACCAATCTGAATATCAAGTTAGGTCAGGTCAAGTACCCCACCACTATTACTAGTAGTCTACTGGGGTCATCCTTGTGGATTCCTGGGAATTTCTCTAGCACTAAGTTTCTCCCTTACTCCATAATGGCTCCCTCTATGAAGATACCATTTTCATTGCTCTCCCACTCCATCCCTCCCCCAGCTTGACCATCCCATTCCCTCATGTTCTCATTCCCCATCCTCTACCGTCTATAGCCCCCAATCATCCCCAGTAATGTCTAAAAAGCCACATTTTATACTTCAGTACATGGGATGCTGATGGCTATCATAGGTTACAATGGACAGAAGTGCATGTCTGCTTAAATAGTACTGAAAGTTTCTCCTCTTAAAATGCAATCTATTCACAAAATTCTAGGAACTGTGAGAATAGAAATAGATACTATGAACTTATTCTCTGAATTGAAGTAAAATTTGGATTATAATATGCACAGAACTGTTGCAATAAATATGAAAGTAAGCAAAAATTCTCCTTTAATACATCACATATTGATTTCTGGCTTTTTAAAGATGTTTTCATACTGTCATCAATTCCCCTCTCAATGCCAGGATCCTCCCTGGTGACAGTTGGTTACAACTTCAGCAGTTCTCACTTGTAATTTGGTGACAACAGGAAAGAACAACAGGAGACTACATTCTTCAGACACACCTGAGACAGAGCATCTGATGTCAGAAAAGCACAATGAGTCTTCAGCTCAGATGCAGCCCCAATGTATCCATGTACGAATTCCTGAGACATGCAGATAAAGGGGTCAGGAGAAAGAGGAGGACCCACTGTGTCACTCACAGAAAGTTTAACAAATCCAGAAAATATACTCACATAAAGAAAGAAATAGAAATGAAGCAAATATACTTTGTGACTCAATCTGTTCCCCACACTGTATTGATGCATTTAAAGGAATGAGAGGAGAGAGGAGATCTCCTTGATGAAGATCCTCATGGGTGGAGTTATGTGTCCTTACACAGCTTTATCTCTCCATGTCTACCTTTCCAAGATCACAATCCTCTTATTCTTGGACAGGGTATGTGTTAGTTAAGCTATTAAGAAGCTGATCATTTTCATGGATATGAAATATGCTCCCAGGAATGGGACAATCCAATAGCACTACTTAATGGTATGTGTACATATGTGTTTAAATGTCTGAAGTATAGCTACAATATTAAAACAAATATGCACACTACATAAATTCATGCTGTTCATGTATATTTTGCTCTAATTTTAGGTTATGAATCAGAGGCACCTAATGTTTCAGGACAGAGGGATCTAGGACCTGTCTGATGAATGTATTCTCTTCTATCACTGGTTATAATTGATATGATATCTTGCTGACTGTCAGTTCACAAGAGAACACCCTCTTCTTCTTATAGAAGAAAACTTATCCCTACAATTGAAGATACTGTGTGGTTTTGTATGGACATTTCAGAATCTCTGTTGGGCTAAGTAATGTCTAAAAAGCCACATTTTATACTTCAGTATATGGGATGCTGATGGCTATCATAGGTTACAATGGACAGAAGTGCATGTCTATTTGAATAGTTTGGAGACTTTCTCCTCTTAAAATATAATCCATTCACAAAATTCTGGGCACTTTGAGAGTAGAAATAGATACTATGAGCTTATTCTCTGGAATTGAAGTAATACTAGTATTATAATATGTGCTGCTCTTTTGCAACAAATATGAAAGTGAGCAGTTCTCCATTAATACATCACATATTGATTTCTAGTTTTTTTTATGATTCTCCCTTTACTCTGTGTAATATTTATACTTCTACTCTGGCTGGTCCCTGTTTGTATTGATCATAAACCTCCACAAATTTCTTCTGCAACTGTGCTGTATTTTACTCTTCTAAACGTCACTTACAGACCTGAGCACAACTTGCATAATTCCTGAGGCCCTCCACAGGGAGGATTGTGTTTAGAAATGGACTCATGTCTCATTGTAATTCTCACATATTGATGCACACAGATTCCTCAGTGGCCAGATATCTAAGATACAGGAATATTCAGTTTAGAGATGTTTCTGGGCATCTCTGGAGTCTCCACTCTGTAACTTACCTCTGAAGAAAGTTACAGACAAACTATGCAGCCCATTACTCTGTGAAAAAATGCCATGAATCAGCAACACTAACTACTATACAGCTTTCAGCAAAAAACCAAGTATGACTGTGACACCAATATATCCCAAAGTCTGGAGAAGAATGTCTTGTTTCACTGTGTTCCTGTTCTGTAGCAGACTATGATTACAGGGCAAGATATTGAGACTGGGAAAGACTATGAATGAGGAAACAGTGATCACTGCCTAATCTCAGAGCCTATACCTAAAAGCTGATAAATGTAAACTTGTGTGATGAATAAAACATGTTAATAAATATTCAACAGCAACATTGGTCATCTAGGAATTAGGCATTGATATGAAATGTAATCAAACATTCCTACTCCGAAGTATTGACTCAGTTATGGTAATAGACACATGCTCACACTGATATCAACAGGAGAAAAGGTTAATCAAGTTCACTAATTTAAAACTCCTGCTCTCTGAATCTTGCGTGCAGTGTGACTAGAAAGTTCTTCACGTAGTAGAACTAACCCTTAGTCTGTTGTTCCTTTCCTCAGTACTTAAACACAAGTTTTGAGAACGTCTTCCGGTTGCTCTTCGCTATACTCACCACCCCCAAAGCAGCACCTCAGATAGGTGCTATGATAGTACTCTTTGCAGAGTAATAGTTGGCAGAGTCCTCAGGTGTCAGGCTGCTGAGCTCCAGGTAGACTGTGTTAGATATTGTGTCTGCATCTAGTGAGGCTCTGTCCTGAAATGTCTGTCTGTATTTTGTTGGGCCAACTCTTGTGAGTATCCATCCAAGATTTTCAAGCTAAGGTCTAAGGTCTGCCTTACCCAACTCATATAGGAAATGGGGAAGCTATCTGAGTTAAAGTCCTTGCAGGAAAACTTTACTGAATCTCCAGGAGTTCTTTGTCCAACTCCAGACTGCTGCAGCTGAAACCTTGGAATGGACACCACATATAGAAAGGATGTCATGATCATTTCAGTCACTAGCTCTCCATCAGCCCTGCTCCTACTAATGAACTTATCTACTGTTGCTGCTACCAGGATGGTCTGATTTCAGTCCACAGTGAGAGCCTGTGTGCTCTGGGACTATGGCCAAAGAGCACAAATGTGGTGCTGTTGCTTTTGTGACTATCCCTGTATTCACAGCCACAAAATCTAGTTTATGTAATCATGAGGAATGGTATTTCTTAGAACAAGGCCAGCTCCTGCTTTACTGTGACACCTGTGCAGGCAAAGTTCTTCCATCCCATTGAGGTTCTAGTTCACCACACCCATGTTCATTAAAGTGAACCACACTTCAAGGGTTCAAGGATCACTTGCACTTCCTTAGGTTCAATTATATTTGTGATGCTGAGAAGTTGCATTGGCCATCCTGCCCCATCAGACACTGTCACAAAGCTTTGTATACTGCTGTCCATCCCACATCAGTGAATGTCAGGAATATGCATACCTCTGATATCAGCAGGATACTCCTGGGACACTATTTTACAAAATGTTGCTCAGATTCCTGAAGCTCAAATACCCTTAACGACCAAATCCCCAATAAAACAAAGCTTAAGCCACCCTCTGCACCTGCTCCTGGGCTGAGCCCCAGTTCCTGGGTCCTGTGCGCCCCCTGCTTGAGATGAACTCCAATGCTCTTTCTGACAGCACATTGCAGGGAGATTTTTCTGTCAAGTGTGTTCATCACAGAAGACAGCCTTGAGGACATCTCTTACTTAGATGGTTTTCTGGAGCTGAAGATGAAGCTGAATAAGAATGACTGGTTTTTGTGACTTCATAATAACCTATTTCTCCCAACAGTACAGCTTCTCACCTGTGGCAAACCCAACTTGAGTATGTACCAGAGTGTGATGGAAAAACCAGAGGTAGTGCAGGTAAGGACCAGATCTCTGAGGGCTTCACCAGGCCAAGTGTTGACATCAGAAGTACTACCTAGAGAAAAGCAGAATCAGCTCCAATAAGTCACAAACAGTGACAAGATCTGTAGGTTCCCTAGCAATTCCTCAGGATCTAACCATGGTGACAATGGCAGAGTCATTTCTGATACTATAAATGAAAATCTGCCTTGGGAAAAAAATCAACATATGTTCTCATAAACAAAAACATGCACAGAAAGTTTTGTATTTGGACATGTCAATGTTTAGTCATTTTTTAGCAGTACCAAGAGTGACCCATGAGTGACAAACAGACAGATACTGAGAACCTGTCACCAGGCTCATGAATTGACCCAGCAGTCTTATCTTCTAACCACACCCAAGTTTTCCCCCAGAGACTTTAAGTCTATGTGAGTAGACTGCTGTGATCTTCCATGTGCTGAGACTAAAATTTCTCCTGGAGATTAGCAGCATACTTATATGTTGGGGGACCTGTAATTATAGATAGGAATGGACAGAACCCAGTTTCTCCATGATATCTGTAACATGAATTATTAAATGTTCCTACTATTAAAAAACCTGGAGCCAAGTTTTGTGTGAAAGCTACAAGATCAGAGAGCAAGCCAGCCATGTTTATACGTCTAGGATATCCTCAGCCAAAGAGAAGGCTACTTCCTGTATACTTATGCCTTTATACCACTCTGTGACCTGCCATCTTAATTCCTCTCTCAGCCCAGCTACATCATTTTCCTTTCTGCCAGGTCTATCACTTCCTGTCTGTCTGTATAGACCTACAGACTTCCATGGTTAACTAGTGCTGGAATTAAAGTTGTGTGCCATCATGCCTGGCTCTGTTGCTGTGGGAAGTTCTGTATGTCAAATGGGTTGCTCTGATTGGTTAATAAATAAAACACTGATTGGCTAGTAGCCAGGCAGGAAGTATAGGCAGGACAAGCAGAAACTGGAATTCTGGGAAGTGGAAGGCTGAGGCAGAGAGACACTGCCAGCTGCCACCATCACAAGGGAGATGTAAGGTACATGTAATCCATGAGCCACGTGGCGAAGTATAGATTAATAGAAATGGGTTAAATTAAGATAGAAGATGTAGATAACAGGAAGCCTGCCATGGCCATACAGTTTGTAAGCAATATAAGTTTCTGTGTGTTTACTTGGTTGGGTCTGAGCGACTGTAGGGCTGGAGGGTGAGAGAGATTTTTCCTGACTGTGAGACAGGCAGTACCAGAAAAACTCCAGCTACAAATGGTGCCCAAAGTGGGTCAAAAGTTTCTATCTAAATCCTGAGAAAAAGATTCTAAAACAGAACTAAGAACAGCTTCCTAGTTGTCTCTCTCAAGTTAGCAGCACTCTGCAGGTTTGAGCTACTCTATGGCTGGTTCATAGTGTGCAGGCTTGACCTACACTGTGAGACGCAGAGGTTTCTCCAAGCTGCACACTATGCTGTGTTTTGGATATAGTTATAGCTAGGTAAAAAAGAGAGAAAGAGAGGTTTCTGGGTTACACGGTGCTTTGATAAAAGCATAGACCCACTGTTTCTAAGAGTTGATGTCTCCCAGAGCTGGCGATAAACTTACAACTGCCATGTTGGGAAGCTGAGGTGGGTGGAGCCAGTAGCCACAGCACTGTTTCAGTCTTAGAATGCTGCAGTGTAAAGCAAGAGGTTCACAATAAGATAGATTGAGATGGAATAGTTTACAATGTATATAAAATATATGTAGGCTTAAAGAGACAATAAAGGTGTTATATACAAGTTATATAGAGAAATACAAAGTTTAAAAAAAATAAAGTCTTTAAAGAGACAGTAAAATTAATATAAAAGATAAGCCACATAAAGCTGAATATTACACAGAGAATCTGGATTGTGTTGTCTTTAGGACTTTTTTTTTTTGTCAAAGCTAAGGACCAAACCCAGGGCCTTGCAGTTGTTGGGCACGAGCTCTACCACTGAGCTATGTCTTTGGGATTTTTAACTGCAGAAAAACATTTGACTGTAAAATCTGTTGAGTTAAGCCAATGTGTATATTTTAAAGATACCTTGACTTCAAAATTTGGATATAAGGATATGTTGCTTTAGAAAGGAGGCTCCTCTTTTGTTTCCACACAAATCCAGAGGCTATGGATTTGTTCCAGATTAAGATACAACAGGATTGACCAGCCAAGACCCCCTGAAAGGTCTCTGATGACACCATGGCCCAGATGATCCAACATCCAGAATGGTTTCAAGGCAACTTGCTCAGATGATACACCCTCATGGACTATTCCATAATCCTAAATTTTGCTTTGTCTCCCGATAAGACACAGTGCCCCCCTCTAGCAGCAAGTACTAAGAATAGCTATGCCCAAAATCCATAATATACCAAGCTGGCTTTGGAGATGGAATTGGCTCACTCCTTCTCTAAAACCAAACATTAAAAAAAAAATGTTTAAGAGATTCTTGTGTCCCATATCAGAAGAGTTCTCCGATCTGGGACAGAGAAAAACCAATATTTTTATTTAAATCAGGTTGATTATAAATGTGATCTCCTTCTAAAGAAGAAAAGGGGATATGATATAGATATAATAGTATGAAAGGGTAGATTAATGAACATACTTTTAAAGAGTAACAACTTATTTAGAAATGTTTTACATTGCTATGGATTTTAGTTTATTGATACAAGTTTAAACTTAATTTTGTTATACTGTATACATATTTCTAATCTCATTTGAGGTATTATGTTTTCCTAAATCATTTAGGTTGTAAAGGATAATTAAAAATACAGATTAATAATTATTCTTCTATGATAGTCAAACTTGTAACATGTTAGTTAAGTTTTTAGATATATATAGATATACTTCAGATAGATAGGTAATCTTCAAACACTTCAGAGACATACAGAATATGACATGTAAAATGTTTTAAAAATTTAGACTTTCTGGACAGTGGGATATGTTTGTTCCTGGCAGCACCAGATTTAATTCAGAGAGGATGATGGGCATCAAAGTCAGTCTATATAGAGTTTATCTTCACCTTGGCCAAAAATACCCATTTGGGCAAGAAACTGTTCTTGCCTGGACTACTTGATCAACTGGACATGCAGGACCCACAGGAAGGTGACCACTGAACTTTGCTTGGCAAAATGGTCTTTCAGGTTCCTGCTTCACAGAGGAAACTGCCAGACATTCTACAGGACACAAAGAAAAGTGACTGAGAGACTCTAGAACTATGGACTGAAGACAGATGCCCCAACTTTACAGAAGAACTACAAATGTCTGCCCAAGCTGCTAGCTGTCTCTGTCTACTCTTGCAAGACTCTCGAAAATTGCTTGCATCTTCCTCCCATTTCTCAGGTAGTATTATATCCTTCTGAGGACTTTGATGTAATTGAAGACTAAAAATAGTTATAATTTTCCTTAGTTATGACAAAATATAAGTTAGATATGAAACCTTAGACTCACAAATATAAGATAGATATGATATCTTCTTTAATTTTGCCATATTGACTAGTTATTATAAACAGACTAGATATTATAACTGTAATTCTTGCTTGATAATTGTTTTGTTATCTGTAAATTTACTGTGTGAAAGTTAAAACCTTCCTTTTTGAAAAAAAAGAAAAGGTGAAGTGCTATGGGATGTTCTGTATGTCAAATGTGTGGCTCTGATTGGTTAATAAATAAAATCTGATTCACCAGTAGCCAGGCAGGAAGTATAGGTGGGACAAGCAGAAAAGAGAATTCTGGGAAGTGGAAAGCTGAGGCAGAGAGACACTGCCATCTGCCACCATGACAAGGGAGATGTAAGGTACTTGTAAGCCACAAGCCACATGACAAAGGATAGATTAATAGAAATGGGTTAAATTAAGATAGAAGAAGTAGATAACAGGAAGCCTGCCACGGCCATATATTTTGTAAGCAATATAAGTTTCTGTGTGTTTACTTGGTTGGGTCTGAGTAGCTGTAGGACTGGCAGTGCCAGAAAAACTCCAGCTACACTCTGTTCCCAGTGTGGCCTTGAATTAAAAAAAAAAGATTAGGAGGAAATCTTGCCACCCAAATGCTAGGATTAAAGGCATGTGCTACCCACAGCATAGCCTCTAAGTTTAATATAGTGGCTGGCTTTTTCCTCTGATCTCCAGGCAAGCATTATTTGTTAGAGCACCAATAAAACATCACCACAGAAATAATGTAGGCAGACATTATTTCTCTTGGGCTTCTATAGGACATTTCAAATGGCATTTTAATTCAGCATAGGATTGCAAAGTAATTGTTCAAGGGAATTAATACATATTATAAGGCATTGCTAATAAGATGCCGTCCATATTAGTCCCACAACATCATATTTGTTGTTAGATGGACTGTCTGCTAGAGGATTTTGAGTAATCTCTGTTCAGTTAAGAGATATCTCACTGAGGTTAATCTATGGAGATTCTTCAGGGCCCTTTACATCCTTGTTATGGTTCAGCATGAGGCTGTTGGAAAAGGTTCCAAGCCCTCTCGTGGCTATCCTTTATTTTCTATCTATTCATCTCCTCAATATAGATCCTTCTATCTAATATTTCCTGCTGCTCAGACTCAAGGAAACTCTGGGGAGTTGTGGGGTTGGTAAACACCCCACAGAATGGCGCCATGAATAGGGACTAAAGACAAAAGGGGGGAACTGAAGACAAATGAACAGGGAGGCAGGACAAAGTATTTAGGGACTAAAGAAAAAGGAAAATAATAGTTTTATTACAGTTTTTGGTAAAAGTGTGATTCAGTCCTGCCAGTGGAAAGTGGCATGCCAGTGTTATTTAAATATAAATATATACACACACAAATGAGGGTCAGGGGTTTTATCCTCAAGAGAAAAGGAAAACAGACTGGAAGGATGTCCCATGCAGTGAAAAATTCTCTATTTTCAAAATTTTCTATCTTCTATCCCTTTTTCAATTTCTATATGTGAAAAATATAAGGTATAGTGTAGTAAAATACTGTAGGAAAAGCTTAAAAGTATAAGATAATGTAGAATAAAGTAAGTAAGGCGACTAGACAGAAAAACTCTTCAATTTTCTAACTTGGGGTCTATGAATGCAAACTGGGAAAAAGCTCTTCTTTGAGCTTATGGGGAAGAAAAAGTTTCCTATGGAAGCTTTCGACCTGGGGACAGCTGAAATGTTAAGTCCAAGTGGCAGGAGAAAGTTATTTCTCCCTGAGGCAAAAATGTGGGTCCCTGAGCAGTCTGCTGCAGATATATTTTGGGACAGTGGCATCCAAGCAACTTTTGCTCAAGTGAAATGGAAAGATCTGTGCTCAGGATTATGGAAGTGTCCCAATCCTGTGTTAATATTGGGTCGAGGACATGTTTGTGTTTTCTCACAAGAGAACGAAGCTTGGTGGTTATGGGAACTTTGGTAAGGAGTATGGAACTAAGAAAAGTCAGCTCCAATGATGTTCCCTTTAAGGAACCAGAATGAAAGTGGCTTGGTTAGAGTTTCTGAGGTTTTGTCACTGGAAATAGAGTTCAGAGCTGGGCCGCTTTTGGCTCTACTAGCTCCTTTAGAAAAATACTTTGTATCACCTAATAGCTGTGCAGTATTTTGAGAAGAGCTTTACAGTAGCTAAATACAGTAACTTCACTCTCAGGGTGAAGTGAGTTTTTCTGTAGAACAGATCAAACGTACTGCTTCCATAGAAACATCTGTCTGAATTGAAGCACTTAGGGAGCTATTAAGAAACAGGGACAGCCTCTAGTTAAAAACCATTTACCACTGAAAGTGCATCTCTGCTGATTCCCAAACTGCTAAGAGAACTCCCCAACTTTGGGGTGTGGCTTCGACCCAGGAATGTTACAGTCCCCTAGCAACTAGTGTCACAACTCTATAATGACAACACTCACTAAATACCAGTGTTGTATAGCAAAGCTGACGATAAACTATAAACTTTAGAAATGATGTATGTACTTCCTGTCTAGTTAAGAGAATCTTTCTAATAGGGATAGTGATTATAATTGAGTAAGAAGTAGAAAAAGATGAAAATAAGATATGTGAGTTTGTAGAAATTCTTCTGTTTTGTTAGATCTGTGCTAAGAAATCTTTAGGTGTTTGCTACGTTAAATATATGCTAATGGTAGTCCTATATAAGTTTGTAAAATGGATCTATAGAGTGACTTCAAGAATATAAGTGTGCAAGAAGTATCTAAGGTAGTCTTAATAACTTTTAAGAAGTAAAGATGCTAGTTGTAAATGTAAGTTTAAATAAGAAATAAGAAGATGGAATGAATATAAGTATATAATAAGTAAATAAGAAATATATTTGCTAAAGAAGTTCTATAGTTTCCTTAAGGAGTATAAATAAGTAGATGTTAATACGTTATATGTGAGTTTGTAAAAAAAAAAAGTGCAAATGTTAAGTGTGAGTCTATTCTTAATGTACATGGTGAAAGATCCTGAGACACAGAAGGTAGTGTCCTAGTAGCCTGCAAAGCAGGCAGTCTGAATGGTTTCAAAAGCTCCAGTAGCAGCTAAGAAGCTAAGAATGGCAGAAGCCAGAAACAGCACAACAAGGTATCTTGCAGCTGAGATCCGTGGAAAATCAACGCAATACAGAAAAACCTGAGCTAACATCAAAAACAGTGCAGTTTAGGATACTACTGTAACTAAAAATATCTCTGTCCATGAGAACAAAAGTTGCAGAGATGCTTGTTTGAACAAAAAATTGTTAACTGCAAAAAGTTTTGGTTGTAAAATTTCTCTTCATATTTGGAAGTTGAAGTCTGTTACCAGAATTTATTTATGAACTTTTTGAACTTAAAAAAAGATAAAACTAAAAAAAAATTGTTATGGATTTCTTCATATTTGGAAGGCTAGTACCAGAATTTGGGGACAAAAGAAATGAAATGAACAACAGTGTTTTCATTGCAATGGGACAATTTTGCGTTTACTTATAGTAATGACATAGGAACTGTTTTGTAGAGTTAATGGTGTTAAAAGTGGTTATTTATACCTAGATTCAAAATGCAATTTTGTGTATGCATATGCATTATTCATTGGTGATTCATGAATTGTTTTATGGAACTGTTTATGTAAAAATGGAATTACTTTTGGAACTGGTTTGGTGTTGCAAATGGAACTGTTTAAATGGAAAAGTTTGGGTTTTCTAATTAGGCTTGAGACTTTTCTTTAAAAAATTATAAAGAAAAGGGAGAATTAATATTCCTTAGTCTATTTAATTTAAAAAATATTTTCTTGTTTGACTGGATTAATGTCATGTATTGTTAGTAAGAAATGCAAATGGGGTATATTAAGAGACTACTTTTAAAGTGTAAAGAGTTTTATTAAGAAACTGCTTTTGGATATTTTGCTAAAAGTTTTCAAAGTGTTAACAGTTAGATTGAGAATATTGCTTTTGAATATGCTTTTGTAGGAATTGTATGTGTTTGGGTTTTTTCTAACTTGGTTTGATACTTTGTTTTAAAAATTATAAAGAAAAGGAGGAGTTATGAGTGAATCAAGGTTGAATTGCATTTGCAGAAATTATGTTTAACCTATTTGTGTTAATGCACCCTGGTTTTGTGGAATTAAGGAAACATTTAAGTTTGTGAATACACCAGAAGTTTTTCCTATGCTCTGTTAGCAAGAAAATTCAAATGAGTAAGAGTTAAAATTGTAAGACTGAGAATATTGTTAACTATATATAGCAGCATATATGTTAATTCAAATGGTTCTGTTATAAGTTTGCTTTGAGTTGTATGATTGGAGAATTGTGACTATGTATAGCAATACTTATGTTAACCTGTTAATGGTAATGATGAAGCTAAGGGATTCTTTAAGTTTGTGATTGCATTAAGAGTTTTTTGTTTAGAAAGGGCTTGAGGCAGCTAATACTGTTGTAGTCACCTTGGTCCTAATTCAAAAGAGAAATGCCATCTATGTCATCCTCTACTCCCATTCTGAGAGGTATAACAGCTATGGAGATTGCTCTAAGCTATTAATAATGTTATTTTTTTATATATTAAGAAAGGGGAACCTGTGGGAGCCCATTTTCAGGTTCCTCATGGCTTTACCCAGCAGGTCCGCATAGAGGATGACTAGGGCCATGGGCCTGAGTGCAGGTGTCTGAAATGGTCTACACTTGGCTGTGCTGGGGGAGGAGGTTTTTTGCTCTATAAATACCCTGGGGCAGAGACAGGGCCGTTGGAAAAGGTTCCGGCCCTCTCGAGGCTGTCCTTTATTTTTTAATCTGTTTATCTCCACACTATAAATCCTCCTATCTAATATTTCCTGCTGCTCACACTCAAGAAAAGTCTGGGCAGCTGTGGGGTTGGTGGGTAAACGCCCCACATTTCCTCTTTCCCAACTTCTCTTAGTTTCTCCCCTCAGATCCAGAGCCACAAACTTTCTGTCTCGTTAGAAAACAAAAAGTCACATAAGGATTAATGATAAAAGGATATAAGGCAAGTAAAAAAAGTAAACAAATTGGAATAGGACAGAACAGCCAAACAAAAAAGAGCCCAAACACAGAGAGATGCCAAGACACACACTCAGAACTCTCATGAAACCTTGTAATTGGAAGCCATAGTATATACAAAGAAACTGTATGAAAAACAAACAAAAACAATGCTTTTGGGGACTTAGCATTATGAGACAAAGCGCAACCAAAGATGTCCATGAGTTGGTTTTGTGCTGGCCAACTACTACTGGGTCAGGGGCTATCATTGTGAGTGAAATGATAGTGAAACTCCCTCTGGGAAACTAATCTTTCATTTGCAAGTGACTGTCAGAATTTACATGGGATAATAAACATTTTCTCCAAAATACTCACCCAGTATTGGTAGAAGCATATGCTCATATTATCACCACCATAGAAAAGTTCACGTCTTTGTTGTCAATTTAAAACTGCTCACTCTTTGAGTCTTGGAGGCAGATTAACTGGGAAACTTCTGAATATATGAGAATAGATTCATAACAGAAGGAGCCAAATCAGGAACTGAGAACCCAACAGTACAAGCACACAGGAAGGACACTGCCCAGACCACACAGTAAGCCATTCTTTAGCTACAGAAGAGGGGCTGGGATCTGTTTAGTGCACACAGGTCAGAACTAGAATTATCTACTTGAACAGAGAAACAGAAGAGACAATGGACACCTGCAAAGAGAGAGCATCTTGATCAATAAACTCACACACACGTCTATTGTCTGTCTCACTCATGTCTACTCATATGTTCAGTATCCCGTATTATCTACCATTTCAAAGAACAGCAAAGAACACTCAGTGCAGCCCCAACCCCATGCTGATCACTGAATGGGAAGACAGGGCTAAAGTCCTTTAACTGAACTACAGAGTTTTCATGGAGTGGAAGGCAATATTTGCATATCATCCTGCATATCTTATGCTCTGATGTGTAAACCTTTGGAGCAGCAGTTAATGATGCAAATGTCTGAGAGAAAATGAAGCAGCAAAGTGAGCATGATTTAACTGAAATATTATTCATTTTGTATTTGTAATAAAATTCCAACAGTTTTGATTTAGTTTTGTTGTGCTCTTATTCCACACCCACTCCTATTTTTTTTTTTCTGAGACAGGGTTTCTCTGTGCAGTTTGGGTTCTTGTCCTGGATCTTGCTCTACAGACCAGGCTGGCCTCAAACTCACAGAGATCCGCCTGGCTCTGCCTCTGGAGTGCTGGGATTAAAGGTGTGTGCCATCACTGCCTGACGCCACACTCACTCTTTATTGCCTATCTTACCAGATATTGTAAAATAAATTCTTAGGAAGTTTGGAAATAAAAATTACAATTTTATATTAAGGAGATTTTATATAAAGTTCAATGTATAGTGAAAGTATAAAATAAGTTAATGAAACAAAACTCAAGTGAGGGCATAGCACAGTGGGGTAGTGTAACCCTCACAAGGTCCCAAGATTTATCCTCATTATTGACAGGATAAAATACAAATATTAAATAAAGATTGATACTATCAGAGATTATTCTTTAAGAATTAATAAAAATACATTACAAACTTTTGTTCACATACATGTTGTATGCTCCTGTTTGGGTGTGTTTGCTAACATTTTTGGCAATCATGCCATTATTACTTTAATCTCTAAACCTAAGTATATGTTCCTTGTCTACGATTACCCCAGGAAGGAAAGAAGTCTTTTGCCCAGTCTGTAGTGCCAATGGTTGTATGTGCTCTCATCCTCTGAGAATGTAGGACTTCCTAGGTGGTTGTGGGATCAGTCTCAAGAGGAGGAGCCTTGGAATAGCCACCTGTGTATTAGAAAGATGAATTGGGTCCTATTTGTCCATTTGTCCTAGGTGGGTCTATAAGGAGGCTTCTGCATGGGCAGACATGGTGGCAGGAGCAGGAAGCTGAGAGCTCTCATCTTCAAATGTGAACACAAAGCAGAGAGCAAATCAGTGGAGAGGTTTGTGTCTGGGCTTACATGGAAGTCCCGTCACTGTGCCTCTAATACAGTCATACATAGCAGTGTCCTCAGATCTCAAGTGGAGAAGGAAAGTATTGTTGGAATTATCTCTGGAGCCAGTGAGTAGGCCCTTCCAAGACTCTTGGTGGTTCTCACTATTATCATCAGTAACCACCTAGACACACTCCAGCTCAATCCATGGAGCCTGGAAGAGAGATTGTCCAATAGCTATTCTTAAGGTCAATGCAGAGCTGAAGGTGAGAGTGCAGGAAACCCCAGTCTGTACCAACCCTGCCTAAGATTCCACCTGTTGCACCTCATACTGGACACCTGCAAAGACATGGAATCCTATACAGGAAACAGTCATGCATGTCCATACTCCCTCTCACTCATGTCTACTTACACACTCAGCATTTCAAATTCTCCATAAATTAACACTTAAATCACAAACAAGAAAAACCTAGCTGATCCTCAACTCCATAGAGAGTGGTCTGTGTCCAGTGTTGATAACTGGGTGAGAAAACCTGGGAATTCAGGGACTGGGTCCCCTGCAAGAGCTCCAGGGTCAGGACTGGTTCAGTTTACAAGAGCTGAGGAAGAACCATTAGCATGTGCTTCTGCTATACAGGGAATTCTGGAGTTAATAGTGAAGATCAGAGACATGAAATAAAGGACCTGGTGGCAACAATTGTGTTAAATTATCACATGTTTAGATATTTTACCCATAACACTTCCCTTATTCTCTTCCATGCATCACAAAAAATCCTAAAATATTTATGTGTGTAGGAGAACAAATAGTGCCAGGTGGTGGTAGTGTACGCCTTTAATCCCAGCACTTGGGAGGCAGAGCCAGCCAGATCTCTGTGATTTCAAGGCCAGCCTGGGATACCAAGTGAGTTCCAGGTAAGGCACAAAGCTACACAGAGAAACCCTGTCCCAGAAAGAGAGAGAGAGAGAGAGAGAGAGAGAGAGAGAGAGAGAGAGAGAGAGAGAGAACAAATAGAAAATTTAGTGAATGTTGAATTCATATCTCCAAATTAACAAATTGATTTAGAGATAAAGCTAGATTGTATAGCATACGTTGAACCCTGGTGTAGATCCACAAAACTGAAAAAATAAATAAATATAGTTTGATTAATAATGTCAACTAATGGAAGATTTATTAAGGCAACTGCACATAGTCAAAAAGGAGGTTTAGTTAGGGGGGTGACTTACAGCTAGTAAAGGGGTTGGGAAAGGTGAGGTACAGGCCAGCTGGGTTCTCTGGAGAAATCTGCTTGAACTACCATGCAGCATCCAGGATCACTAGGGACCAAGAGAGCCAGCACATCCAGGTCTCAGGTCTTAAGGGTTCCCATCTCAGCCCCACCTCAGTGACAGGTCAAAGGTAGCATAAGAGCTACTGGAAATCTCATTGGGGGTAGTTCCTCCAGGTCAAAACTGCAACAGCTACCCACTACAATAAACAAATGCAAAATCTGAGCTTGCATATGTTTTATACGCTTTATGTTCCTGTGTGGAGTATGTTTGTGTAAACACCCTTAGGAATCAAGTCGCTATTTATTGTCTTAAACTTAAGCACAGTTCCTATCTGTACAATCATCACAGGGTGGGAGGAGTCTGTAGCTGTGAATATATGGGCTGTACTCTAATATTCACACATTCTCAGATTTAACTGATGACATCACATTTCCATAGTGACCATGGGCTAAGATTCAAGATTAAGACAATTGTATTAGTTCCCTCCATGAGAAAAAAAACTGCTTTCAAATTTTTCCATTGAATAATTGTGAGAAAAGCTGTCTTCATTGTGACTAAGTGGTCCTGGGGATTATGGCCTCTCTATTTCTGTGACATACTTGGGAGAGTAACATATGTTCAAGGAAATAATTTGCATTTATCTTAGTTACTTCTGCTTTAGGTTGTGGTGATATATTGTGTACCCTAATAAAATTTGCCTGAAGATCAGAGAACAGAACAAGCCACTGCATTAAACACAGAGGCCAGGCTGTGGTAGCACACACTTTTAATTCTAGCATTTGGGAGGCACAGATCTCTCTAGATATCTGTGAGTTCAAAGCCACCCTGGACTACATGAGCCCACTGGATAAAAGGTAGATACCAAGAAGCAAAGTTTGACTCTGGTTTTGTGTGCTTAGAATAATTTTTTTTAAGCTTCCACATGTCTTATATGGCAATTCTTGCTAAATATTTGGCCCAAGAACCAGCTGTAGTACTCTTGGGCAAATACCCAAGGAATGCTCAATTATACCACAAGGGCATTTGCTCAGCCATGTTCATATCAGCATTGTTTGTAATAGCCAGAACCTGGAAATAACCTAGATGCCCTTCAACTGAAGAATGGATAAAGAAAATATGGTCCATATACACAATGGCATACTACTCAGCAGAGAAAAACAATGACATCATGACATTTGCAGGCAAGTGGATGGATCTAGAAAAAATCATCCTGAGTGAGGTAACCCAGAATCAGAAGAATGAATGTGGTATGTAGTCACTCATAGTAGGATACTAGATGTAAAACAAAGATAACTAGACTGCTACACAACTCCAGGTAGGCTACCTAGAAAATGGGACCCTAGGAAAGACACAGGGATCGCACAATGACAGAGAAATGGATGAGATCTACATGAACAACGTGGACGACAGTGGGAGTAATTAAGGGCAAGGTTTGAGGGAAAGAAAGCTAAGGGGAGCAGGAGATCCCAGCTGGATCAAGAACAGAAAGGGAGAACAAGAAATAACAGACCATGATAAAGAAAGACCACATGAGAACAGGAATAAGCAGAGTGCTCAAGAGGTCCCCAAAATCTACAATGATATATTCTTTATATACTGCAGGCAATGATCAAGAGAAAGCCTGTTCTGATCTAGTCTGGTGATCAGATGACTAAACACCCTATCAGCAATCTTGGAACTCTCATCCAATAACTGATGGAAGTGGATGCAGAGATCCTCAGCCAGGCCCCAGGTGGAGCTCCAGGTGTCCAACTGTCAAGAAAGAGGAGGGACTGCAAGAGCTTGAATTGTTGAATCCAAGATTGCAAAAACACAGGGACAAATAGCCAAACGAATGGAAGCACATAACTTATGAACCAATGGCTGAGGAGCCCCCAGCTAGATCAGGCCCTCTGGATAAGTGAGACAATAGAATAGCTTGATCTGTTTGGGAGGCACCCAGTCTGTGGGACCAGGACCTGTCCTTAGTGCATGAGTTGGCTGTTTGGAACCTTGGGCTTACACAGGGACACATGCTCAGTCTGGAAGGAGGGGACATGACCTGTCTGTACTGAATCCACCAACTTTAAATGAATCCCCAGGGGTGTCTTCCTCCTGGAGGACATGGGAATGGTGGGGAGGGGCTGGGGAGAATGTGGGGGGGGGGGTGGGAGTGGGGAAGACAGGGGAACCCATGGCTGATGTATAAAATCAAAACACATAATAATAATAAAATAAATAAAAATATAATGATTCCATATGTAAGTAAAAATAATATTTTTTCACCCTAAAAAAAGCTATGAAAATTTACAGCTTCCTTTCAGATAAATACAGTATTTTTCCTTACACCATTTTTTATACTAAAAACTGAAGAAAATAACCAAAAGTAAATATACTTAGAAATACTTGTTTATCAAGTTTTATTACAGCACTGTCTACAATATCTAAATCATGGAAATAAACTACATGTCTGTCAACAGGATTGCATGAAAATGACATGGTAATATACATAACACAACAGAAGCTTTGCACCCAGAAAAATAAGGAACCTACATCACTCTTAGGAAAATGGATGCAACTGGAGATAACTATACTAATTAAAACCATAACTGAAACACAGACATTACATGAGTCTCTCATGAGTAGTTCTTATATATTCCATAGTTACATAAAAATATGTAAGCAAAAACATAATGATTGTCCGATTGTCTGTTAGAATAAAGGTGAAAAGGAGTAGCAAAAGAAGGAAGGGCCGAGGCTATGGTGAAATTATGCACAGTGTGCAACATAAATATGAATGAGCATTCGAAACATATGTAAAATTATTTTTGTTATTCATAATGGTTTTAATTCTTTGAAATTTTCACTCATGGGTGAAATATATAATGACCATATCTTCCACCATTATGTCATTCTGGTTCCCCTTGGGACCTTCCATTAATTCTCTGTTTCCAAATTCCTGACCTCTTTAGTTCCATTAACTAATAACACAGTAAGTACAATTAGTACTATCTAAGTACACATAGGTGTGCTATTCACTAGTACATAGGGACCTGCAGTAGCCTTCCAAAGAAAAGTGACTATATTTTTCTCATTAGTTGTCAGATACAAATAGTCCAATCCATTGCCTGGGTCCTCAATAGTCCCTTCCCATCCATGTGGTAATGTTTCTTTTTTTTTTTAATTTTAGACTATATTGGTGAAATTATTAAGGCCACTCCACAAAGTTAAAAGGGAGGTTTATGTTGTGGGGCATCTTACAAATGAAGGGATAGGTTGCAGGGTCTGGGAAAGGTATGGCTCAGTCTGACAGTGTTCTTTCAAGAACTCTGCTCAGTCTACCTTCACTATCCAGGGTTTGGAACCAAGACAAGCCTCTCCTCTGGATCCTGGGTCTTCAGCATCCTCCCTCAGCCCCACCTTATAGGCGTGACCATTACCAAAGCCTCAATGGGGGTTGGAACTTCCAGGCCAAGGCTGGAATGGCTACCCACTACAAGACTGACTTTAGTGGTGATAAAAGGTCACATATTGCTAAAGGTATATGTGTGATCCTCAGAGGACAACTTAGGAAGTTCAATTCTTGTATTCTACTTTGAGGGCCCAAAGGATAAAGCTGATATTGTTAAGCTTGCCAGTAGACACCTTTACCTGCTCAATATTTCACAGGTGCTTGTGTTATAATTATGAGCAGCTAGAATTTGTGGTGATGTCCTGCTGGCAACTATAGCTTCTTCATGTACATAATGTCCAGGTGAGGTATGTCCTGAAGATAGCATTTCATGTCTATCCACAACACATTCTGGATCTTATATTCTTTCCAAGCCCTCTTTTGTGATGGCCCTTGACGTTTGGGTGGGTGGTTGATACAGATGACTTACCTGTGGCTGAGTACTCAGTCATTCATTCTCAGCAATTTGAGTAGTCATAAATGTACATTGATCATTATGCAGCACACAGAAACTTCTGTGATCAAGACTAAGTGCAGCAATAAACTATTAGTTATAAATTCAAGTATTATAAAGCAGTTTGACAACATGGCCATTAGCAATAGAACTAGGGTTACTGGGCTATGTCATCCCTAGTCATGGGCTGTTGAACGTGTTTTCCTGGGATAATTCTTTCCTATGTATCTAGTCAAAAGTACAATTAGAAAACAGTTGATTGGTACAGAGTGAGTACATTATGCCTAGAAGGCTAATATTGTGCACTGCAAGGTACGGTACTGTGTAACATTGATGTCTTTTCTCTTACTGCAGGCTGTACAGCACCTCACTGCACTAGGAAACATAACCAGTAGGGAGAATTTCCTGTCTAGTTCAAGGTTGGTTTCTCTATGCTCTGAAACCAAAGTCCCTAACTAAGAGTGAAATGTAGATTAAAACAATTTCAAAGTTACATTTTTACCTCAATAAGAATGATTATATGCTCAAAGCATTTGATAGAATGAAATCCTAGAGACCTCACTCTATTTTGCAGACCCATATGCCTCAGGGGCAGTGGTAAGGGGCCTGGCATCAGAGAAGAGGGCTGGCTTCTGGGAAGCATTTGCTTCCTGAAAAGGGCTGTGGTTTGCAATCAGTTAAAACCCAAACACTGGCACATAGGTAGCCATCAGCAGGAGGGTGGGTGTGCAGCTCTAAGCCTATTTCATCATGGCAGCTGCATTGCGGCCTCCACTGATGCCAAGTGGGATGATTTTTTTCCTGCCTTTGGCAAAAATGAGTTTTTGAGATCCTGGATAGCCACTCATTTCACAGAGCTCAGCTTCATAAACTGTGGAAAGAAAGGGGGTCAGAAGGGAAGAAGATGGTGCTGGCCACATGCCTGTGCCACCTCAGAAATTAAAGTGACTTGCTAGGTTCTTGCTCTTGTATCAGATTGGCTGCAACACTCAGATTTAGAAAGGGGACTGGGTCCTTAGATGTTAGTTGTTGGAATGGCAAAGATGCAGTGACCCACCTGGCAGTTATTTTGCTGATCTCAGTGTCCTGGCCAGAGGGCAAGATACTAAAAAAAAGAAATTAATCTTTCTTCTCTTAATCTGCAGTGCAGCACCAACTGGCCTTAGTAGTCTGTAGCCTGACAGGATGGTAGTCCTCTCAGCTATCTTAAAAAGCTCAGAGAAGCCCATAGAAAGGCCAGGTGAGTTAACTGGTCATGTCATAGGGTACAGGAACATAGACAGACACATGGGAAACCATAGATGAAAGTGAATGAAATCAAACCTTGGCTTTAAGAGTTCTTGGCAGGGGAGGAGAGTTTGGTTTGAATCCTGTGTCTCTATGGTTGAACTACAGGACAGGACTAATGCAGCTTGCAAATTTTCACACACACACACACACACACACACACACACACACACACACACACACACACACACACACACACACACACACTGGAAAATGTTGCCTACAGCATGTGCCTGCATGGGTACTCTGTGTCCTGCAACTTCATATGTTAAAAATTACATCTTCAATGGCATGTTTTAATGCTGTTTGAGAAGTAAGGAGACTTGGAAGTGATGGGATCCAGAGTGCTCTTTTCTAAGTGGAATGGATTCATGTTATCATAGGAATGACTTTATAACATAAGCTCTCTCTGACATACTGACTCTACCTTGCCATGCAATGCCTCTATCATGTTATGACACAACAATTAAGCTTTCCCAGATTCCAATGTCTTGCTCATATAACCCTTCCATGTTGAAATCCATGAAGTAAAACCTCTATTGAACCTAAAAAAAAAGAATGATTATAAGCAAATTACAAAAATACAGGATTAAATGTTGGGAAAAATAATCCTTAATCAATACTTATGGGAATATAAAGTATTTTAGTGACAATTCCCTATGAATTGATGACAGAGGCCCCCCAGGTACTGAAAACAGTATGAAGTATTAACAGTGATCTTGGTTGCCAACAGTAACTCCACAGATTGGCCTTATTTCTGAGAAAGAATTTAGAAACTGAATAGATTGTAAGAGCCAGAGTAGATGGATGACTCCAAGGAAACAGTGTCTTCCAGACACAGTAGGACTGATGCTCAGATCAACTCACAGAGACTGTGACAGCATGCACAGCCTGAATCAAGTCAAGCCAGATGGGGTCCCCATGTTGAGAGAGGGATGCAGACACAGGTTCTCACCCTGAACCAAGTTGTTCTGAAATTGACACTCTCCTGAAAAGGAAAAAAATAGTTTTCTCCAAATGGATTATTATTGGTTATATTAAGCATGCTTAAGAGTGGACATATATCCCATGGTTTAAAGTCAAATGCAAAATTACTCCAATGATGTTTTTATAGATATTTTATCTCATACCACTTTGTACATTTGTTTTAGCTTTATTGGTTTTTCCCTGTATTTGATGGTTCCAGAGCTGTGTTACGACAGGTTTACTGTGTATGCTTCTTGTTTTTGTTTGTTTGTTGGTTTGGTTGGTTGAAGATTTTAATGCCTTTTTAAAATATCTTCTTTGTCTATTTGTTTGCTTTCTACAGAGAGAAGAAAGAGGGGTAAAGTTTGGTAGGTAGGGATGTAGAAAGGAACTTAGAGAAGTTACTGGAAGGAAATCTATGAGCATAATATATTGTATGATTTTTTTCAAAAATAGAAAAAGTAAATGTGAATGATAAAATGAACAAGAAAATATAGACCTGTGAAGTGTTTAACAAAGAATCTTTACTGTGTTTGTGCATGGAAATGTCACATGATATTACAGCAGGTGCAGGTCAGCTCATAGACCTTATGACATGACACCACAGAGAAGACTCCCCTCCACACCAACCTCATCTCTCTACTGGTGATTATTATCTATATTGTGCCCCTGATGGTCATGAGCTCCCCTTCAAGTTGATGTGTCATGGCTTACAAAGACGTTGCATAGTCTAGCTTGAGTAGTAACACATCCCTGAAACTTCAGAGCTCACAGAGCACAGCTGGAGAGAAAAATGGCTGTTGTTTACCTGGAGATGCTGACTTCATGTTTCAGAGACCAATTGTAAGTTGTGCCTAAATTCTCATCAATTTCTCTCTCAATGCCAGGCTCCTCTCTTGTGGCAACTGAATTCAGTTCTGATAGTACCGAACTGAAAGTGAGTGACACAAGGAGAGAACAGAGTATTTGTTGCTTTCATCAGGCCACACCTGGGACAGAGCATCTGACATCAGAACTGCAATGTGTCTTGCCCTCAGATGCAGCCTACCATGTATTAATGAATGAATTCCTGGGGCACTCAGATACAGAAGACAACAGAAAGGGGAGGAACAGAAAAGTAAACAGTTAGAGAAAATATATTCACATTGAAAAGGAAATAGAAATCAAGAGAATATATGCTATCACTAAGTCTGTTTCTCACACTGCACTTGCATGCATTTGAAGTAATGAGGAAAGAGAGGAAGTCTCTTAAACAGGGATCCTGATGGGTGGAGCATGTGTCTCCTCACACAGCTTTATCTCTCCCTGTCTGCCTTTCCAAGTCCAAGGACATCATATTCCTGAACAGCACCTGTGTTAGTAAAGCACTTTAGGGGGAGTTAAATGTTTCCACCAATGAAGGAAGATTTGGAACATGCTCCACTCCTACAAATGTGAGAGGTCAAGATCAGTATGTAAGATTCTGTGTGCACATGTGTTCAAATTTCTGAACTGTAGCTATACATATCAAACCAAAAAATACCTGCCACAGAAAGTCACGTTATTCTTGTATTTTTTGTTCAAATTGTAGGATCATGAATTGTATGCACTTACCACTGCAGAAGAGAAGCAGCAGATGCTTGCATACTCTTCTGTCACTGGCTTGAACTGATATAACGTCCTATGGATAGTCAGTTCACAGGGAGGCACCCGCAGGGCAACACCCACTTCCCATAACAGAGGAACAGTTCAGGGTTATGGATGGGCTTATCTTAGCATTTTAGTATATCTGTTCTGCTGGGAAATGTAAACAATGGAGCACTTCATACTGCAGTATGAGGGGACACTGATGGCTATTATGGGTGGCAATGGAGGAGAGTTCTTCCCTGCCAAAGCAGCATAGAATTATGTAGACATCCTCCTCTTCTCGTATAATTCATTCACAAAATAACAGGCTCTGTGAGATTATGATGAGATGATCTGAGTTTCTTTTCCTTAGTTAAAATAATGAAGGAATCACAATATGACTGAGCGGGTGCAATGTTTGTTATGAACAGGAGATTTCCTTGAATACATGGAAACATTGGTTTCTGGCATTTTAAATTCACTCTTTACTCTGGGGTTCATTTTGCCATTCTCTTCTGGCTGGGGATTGTTTTCACTGATCACAAGTGTCCAGGAATTCTTTCTATTACTTTGCTATAGTTGATATTTCTGAACTTCATTTATCAGCCTCAACACCATTTTCACGATTCCTGAGCCACTTTGTAAGGATGAATACGTCTGGAATTTGGCTCATATCTCCTCACCTGGATTCACTAACAGATTGGTATACCTTGATTTCCTTCATAGTCAGATATCTCAGCTAATTGTTTAGTCAGACTAACCAATTTAGTTATGGCTCATGGGGGTCTCAGAGATGCTCACTTTATACATGGACTTACAGAAGAACTCTGCAGCCCATTCTTCTGGGAAAATATGATGCATCAGCATCTGGTATTACTATTGTTAGAACAGCCAGACAGAAAGTGAAGATGAGTGTCTGTAATGGTTCATTAGACTCGGGCCCATATCCTTTAGTCATGTGGATGGAATACCTAGTGACAATATTAGATCACTGACAAGCATCAGAAAGTAAGTCTAAGTCACCAGTGTGTAATTATCTGTGAAAATTCATGAAAAAGAGCTGTCATTTTGATGAGCATATACAAAAATAAGTGGATTGCTCATGAAGCTTTGTGGTTACATGAAAACTCAGAGTAGAGAATAGGGACACTGTCCTTTGCTCAATGTCTTAACTCAGACAAGAAGATATGTTTTGCCCATGAAGGCATAAGAGTTGCAAAGAAATGACTTGCTCTAATACTAAGATTCAGCAAGTGAAGAAGTAACCTGACATTTTTCCAAGGAAGGAGAACCCTTTTCTGAAATCACAGAGTCTAAATGTCATTGAGGAGACCAGTGTCGTCACAGAGGAAAGACTTTCATGGAATCGATATAATTTCTGGTGTCATGAAAAGTTCTCTTTCATAATGACATGTATCTTCAATTCTCTCCACTTTCTTCATATTCATTCCATGATCATTATCAGCTGGGAAGCCTAAGGCCTCCTGCATGCAAAATAAAATATCATTCTTTTTCCAGCAGAATTCTCCAGCAGCCATCTGAACAGTACTTGAGTTACAGTCCTATAGACATCTTAATGGGTGTCAGGATGTGGAAATGTGGGGTGGCTTGGGAGGGAGGGATGGGGGATGGGAGGAGGGAGGAGGAAATTTCTTAATAAAGAAAAATGAAAAAAAAACAGCTGTCATTTCCAGGTTCTGCTTATTAAAAATAATGCTGCTATGAACATAGTTGAGCATGTGCCCTTGTGGTATGATTTAGCATTCCTCTTAGATGCCCTTCAAATGAATAATGGATAAATAAAATGTGGTACATATAAATAATGGAGTACTACTCAGCAAAGAAAAACAATGACATCATGAGGTTTTTCAGGCAAATGGATGGAACTAAAAGTTATCATCCCGAGTGAGGTAACCCAGACTCAGAAAGACAAAAATGGTATGTATTCACTCATAGGTGGATATTAGATGTAAAGCAAAGGATAACCAGACTGCAACTGAAAAATCCAGGGAGGCGACCTAGTAAAGAGGACTCTAAGAAAGACACAGGGATTGCCCAGAGACAGAGAAATGGATGAGATCTACATGAGCAAACTGGGAGTGGGGGGGTAATGAAGGGCAAAGGTCTGGGGAAAGAGAGCTTAGGGGAGCAGGAGATCCCAGCTGGATCAGGAACAGAATGGGAGAATAAAGAAAGAGATATCATCATAAATGAAGACTCCACAGGAATCGGAGGAAGCAGAGTGCTAGAGAGGTTCCCAGAAATCCACAAAGATACTTCCACGATAGACTACTGGCAATGGTCCAGAGAGTGCCTGAGCTGAACTTCTCTGGTGATAAGATGGCCAAACAACCTAAATGTCATGATAGATCTCTTATCCAGTGCATGATGGAAGCAGATGCAGAGATCCATGGCCAAGAGGTGGAGCTCCAGGAGTCCAATCAACAAGAAAGATGAGGGATTTTACAAGCAAGAGATATCAAGACTATGATTATAAAAACCACAGGCACAAATAGCCAAACTAGTGGAAACACATGAACTGTGAACCAATAGCTGAGGAGCCCCCATGTAACTGGACTAGGCCTTCTGGATAAGTGAGACAGTTGATTAGCTTGAACTGTTTATGAGCCCCCTCAGGCACCTGTCCTTGGTGCATGAGCCAGCTTTTTGGAAACTAGGGCCTATGCTGAGACACATTGCTCAGCCTTGGATGCAGGGAGGAGGGAACTGGACCTGCCTTAACTGAATGTACCAGGCTGGGCTGAGTCCCCAGGAGAAACCCTGCATTGGAGGAGGTGGGAACTAGGGGTGGATTGGGGGAGAAGGGAAGACAGGGGAATCCATGGCTGATATGTAAAACAACTAGAAAATCTCTTACACAAAATTTTTAAAAAATTTAAAAATGGCTGTCTTCACTATACTTGAAAAAATCTATTCAGTCTTTATTTAAGAAATCCAAAACTCTTCAATGTTGTGATCAATCCCCACTTTACAGTTGGAGGAAGACAGGAGTATGCTTTGGAAACTCACTGCTACTTCATGCACTGTTTTTAATTCAGTACACAGTGGCATAGGTTCTAACTTAGAATTGGAAGAGAAGATTCCTATTTGCCAAAAGGCATTTCCAGGATGATACCATTCATCAGTTCCTAGTATTCAGATTTCTCATGGAGAGGAACTCTGTGCCATAAAAACATGCAAATCAGCTGCTGTTATCAACTATACTTCTCAACAACAAAACTCCGGAGATCATAGGCGCCATATGTCTCTGTGCTACTTGTTGTTTATAAATTGTATCAAATTTATACAGTTTATGACTGTGACACCCATGTATCCCAAACACTTTAGGAGATCATCTTGTGTCACTGTGGGTCAATATTCTGTAACAGTCTTGTGATTACGTGGCAGGGTATTGGGACTGGGAAGACTATGAATTCAGAGTCAGTGATTAATGATTAATCCCTTAACCTACCTTTCAGATCTCATCAATATGAACTAGGCTGGAGATGAGAATTTTTACTAGTAATCCAACAGCAATTTTAGTCATCTAGGAATTAGGTATTAATTTAATATGTGTTCAAACATTTCTCATTCAAGTACTGACCCAATTCTGGTAGACAAGTATGCTCACATTAAAATCAACATGGGACTAGGTGGATCAACTTTACTAATATAAAATTTCCTGCTCTCTGAATCATGAATGCACGGTGACTAGGAAATTTCTATACACATTGATAATTAAATCTTAGTCTAGCTGTTCCTTTCCTTTATACACAAGTTTTGAGCAAGTCTTCAGGTTACACATCCCTTTTCCTCTCAGCCTCAAGGCAGCTTCCTGTTCATTTAGAGTTCCCTACACACTTCAGATATGGGCAGTAAATCTGCACCTTATACACTAATAGATGGCAGAGACCTTAGAAGTAAGGCTGCTGAGTATCATGAAGTATATGTTGGACATTGTGTCTGTATCCAGTGTAGCTCTGTCCGGCTACTTCTGTCCATAGTTTATCCTGCCAATGCTTGGGAGTATCCATCCAATCCATTCAATCCCATATCCAGGCTTCTGCCTCACCCAATGGAGAACCTATGAGTAAAAATCCTCATAGAACAACTTTACTGTACATCCAGGACTCCTCAGTTCAACCCCAGACTTCTGTAACTGGACCTGATAGTAGACACTTGTGAAGAGGATGACACTGTCACTTCAGCCTCTGGCTCCCCACTCAGACCTGGATCTAGGAATGCACTTACCTATAACTGCTGCCACCAGGTAGATGATGATCCATCTCCAGGCCATGCCTAGAACCTGTGTGCTCAGGGACAGTGAACAAGAGAGTACTAATGTGTTACTGTATGGTACATGGACATCAGTGTATTTTCAAACACAAGCTCTGTAATTTACATATGAATGATGAAAGTTAGTGCTTAGATCAAAACAGGAATATGTGTGAAAAAGTACAGGTAAAGGGTTTCTGTGTTAGTCAGTGGGGTGCTAAGTTCCAAGTCCTAAACTTGTCTGGGGAAATGAATTCTTAGCTCCATACTGGCACCTGTACAGACAAAGCTCTTCTATCACTCTGAGAACCATGTCACTACACCCATGTTTATTTCTGTGACCCCACACATCAATGGTAATGGACCATCTGATCCTCCTCAGAGTCAACCACAACAGTGATGCAGAGAAGGTGCATTGACCATCCTGATCCTATCAGACACTAGCACAGAACACTGGAGAATGCTATTGTCTATTCTATACAAGTGATCAGTGGGACTATGGACACCCCTCTGGTATCAGCTGGGTATTCCTGGGACAATTCCCCCCAAAATATTTCCCATAGTCCTGAGGTCCAAATATCCTTAACTTGTATTAGTAGGTGGTTCATGACCTAGTTTCCTATGCAGTGGCAATAGGATTCCAATTTCACACATATATTCCAATTTGACCTCAGATAATGATTTTTATTAAACCAAGAAGCTCTCAAGTGTTGTAACATAGAGGTCTCACATTTCAACTACACCACAGTTTCTGAATGCAATGAAGTTGGCGATGAAATCCACAGAAGAATCCCCTCAGTGCACAACTTTCTTATCAGCTTCTGTTGCTGTTTACTTCTTAGGGATTAGTGATCTACAGTGTTGCCTGCTGGTTCAGAGAAGCAATTCATATAATTTTTTTTCTATGGGCTCACATAGAGTGCCCAAACTGTATTTCTCACATCTGTCTTCAGTGTCTAAAGTGATATTGGGTAGATATTTCAAGGATGAATGTTGAGCTGCACCTCGGTTTTCCACACCTCTGGGAAACCCAGTCTTTTTTTAGGTGTTGGACCTAGCTTAGCAGTGACCACTGATAAGGAAGTGAGGTGACAAACAGTACAACTGATGGACAGTGTCTACAAGTATCCTACCAGGCCAAAGCCAAACATGCTAGAGAACAAAGCTGACCAGCAGGTGTCCAAAGGACTATGAGATTGACCCTGTACCAGTATAGGTCCATGTTCTGTAAAGGCTTGATACTGGTGGACACATGACTGAGACTTGGAAGGAAGTAAATATGGAACCAGTGAATAATGTATAACCTCAGCACCTACCTCAATTAACATGTACATACATTGACTGGATTAATGATTTTTTAAATAACTTTAATCATACTAATGATGAAGTTATAGGAATTATACTTATGTGGCAGTGCATTTTTATAGAAAATTACATTCTAAGAAGTTGGGACTTCTGCTGCGCCACAAAACCCAAGTTAATTATACACCTGAGGCTATGTAACATTTTAAGACTGTGACAGGATTTTTATTTCCCAGATGTTATTGATTTATCCTTCACTTGTCAAATTTATATTTTAGTTTACTAAAACCTACAACAAATAGGTGCCAGTATTTAAGAATCAAGATGTATTTGTATCATAATGCATAATCACAGTTTTAACTTTTTATTAAGGAAGAAGCATATCAATGGAGGTGGTCAGTGGTGAAGATATTGTCAAGGTATGATGTACACTATTGCTTGCTCAATTGGCATAATTACATTTACAGTTGTAATATAGAAAAGGTGACAAACACACTGTAGAATTTTGAGGATGAGGCAGACAAAGGAACACTCAGAATGATTATTTCTGAGCAAGTCTCCAGGCTAATCATCTCTGTCATCTCAGTCCCAGGGCAGCTTCCTGCTCCTGCAGGGTTTCTGACACACTCAGGATGTGGTTGTAACACTGTGTCTTGCACAGAAATAGACCGCAGAGTCCTCAGATGTCAGGTTGCTGAGCTCCATGTATGCTGTGCTGGAGGATGTGTCTGCAGTCAGTGTGGCCTTGCCCTGGAACTTCTGAGCATATTTAGTTTCACCATCTTCAGGATCCATCCATCCAATCCACTCTAGGCTCTGTCCAGGCCTCTGCTTCACGTAGTGCACAAGATAGTCAGTGAAGGTGTACCCAGAAGCCTTGCAGGACAACTTCACAAACGAACCAGGTTTCACCAGCTCAGCCCCAGACTGTTGCAGCTGGACTTGGGAGTAGACAGCTGTGGAGAGAAAGGCAGAGTGGATGTCACTGTCACCTCAGTCCCTGTTCCTTCTTCAGGTTTGGAAGTGGAAAGCCCCTTACCTGTAATTACTGACAGGAGGAAGAGGATGTTCCAGCTCCATCCCATGGTGAGGACCAATGTGCTCAGTGACTGTGGAGAAGACACTGATCATATGTTGTTGTGGGGTGTGGAAATTCCTGTATTTACCATAGTAGATCAGGTAATTTGCATACTCAGGAGGAGGGTACTTCTTTGATAATTACCTAGTTTGTCTGGAGAAGAAGGTAAAAGATACCCAGGTCAGGCAGCAGGATGCTGAGTGTCAAGTCCTAATCCTCTCTGAAGAAATGTATAGCATGCTCCTTCACTGAAACCTGTGCAGATGCTGAGGATGTAAAATTAGGACCCAAACTCTCAATAGATTTCAGGTCTGAGGCAGATGCTCCACTTTGTGAAAAGGTTATCAGATTGATTTACAGAAAGTGGTTGTGATGATGATGGTAGTGACTGGAAGTTTCAAAATCTGCTAAGTTTTGAGAATTTACAATCCCATTTCATATCCATAAAATTAATATTTGCCATTCCAGAAGTTTTCATACAAAAAACTTACTGAAGTGGTCTAAAGGGGACATACTTCAGCAATTTTGTACACTGATGTGTATTGCAGCATTATACAATAACATATGGTAATAAAGTTCAAGTCTGTCAGCAGATGATACCATCAAAAAGACATGGTTATATATGTGACACAAAGGAATATTTCATCTGAAAGAATGTGGATTTTATACCAATTTTAGGAAAATTGTTGTAATTGGAGATTAAGATTATCACTGAATTAAGATTATCTCTGAAACACAGACATGTAAATGACTCTATGTAGGTTTTAGATATTGAATAGGTACACAGAATTATGCATGAAAATATCTAAATACTTACAAATGAAACTGTCTATGAGGATATAGCAAAAGATGGGAGTATAAAGGAAATGAAGGATAAAAGTTATGGGGTAAATAGGCACAGTGTATAATATACAGGCATGAAAATTCTAAACAAAATTATTTTCATTTTTCAAAATAATTTTTCTTATTCTTTGAAATTTTCATTCATGTATGAAATATATTGTGGTCATATCTATCCCCAACTATGTCCCTCTGACGCTCCTTGGTATCTTCCAATACATCTCACTCCTAACTTCTTGACCTCTTTTGTTTCATAATAAAGGAGTGAGCCTAATCAGTGCTATCTGAATGCACATAGGTATTTCATTCATTAGTGCATAAGGAACCTCTAGAAACCTTGCCCCCCAAAGTGATTATATTTTCCTTGTCAGTCATCACATGCCTAAAGACCCAAAGCTTGGTGTGGGCCAACAGTCCCTCCCCATCATGTTGAAATATTTTAAATTTTTAATTCTTCTCTCACTTATTACATCCCTGCCAACGTTTCCTCTTCCTCTAGTCTCTCCCCTATATTTTCTCTATCTCCCAGATGCATTCCCTTCTGTATCCCCTCAGAAAAGTGCAGGCATCACAGAGACATCCATCAAAGATGGCATAGCAAACTACAATAAAACCAGGAACATAACATAATATCAAAGCTGGTTGAAGAACCCAATAAGAGGAAAAAGGTCCAGCACATATGCAAAAAGAGTCAATCAGACCACACTCCCCATGTTAGTAATCACACAAGCACACCAAGATACTCAGCCATAACATATATGCTAAGGACCTGTCAATCCTCTGCAGGCACCCTAATTTCTGCCAGTACCCATGAGTCCTGGTCAGTGAAACCCTCTGGTTTCTCCAATCCTTCATCCCCCTCCTCTGTAGGACTCCATGAACACCACCTAATGTTTGGCTGTATGACTCTGCATCTGACTCCATCCGTTGCTGGATGATGATTCTGCTAGGCTCCAGTCCCAGAACATTCTTCAGCCAAGGAAAACTGTAAGACGATTTTTTTTTACTGGGTTTTTGTCCCAATCACTTCACTGAGGCCTTGCATGGTTACAGAAGATGGTCAGCTCAGGAAAACTAGTATAATTGAAAATTCATGCAATCGATGAGGTTAACCCAAGGAAAGACGTTTGTAAAGTTAGACATAGAAGCTTGACATTACCATGTTCTAATTTTTTTTAAAAAAAATTATTGTGTTTTGTTTATTGGTAAAAGCAAGGCACAATGCACCAAGATGCATGAAAGGAACTTGGAGGACAGCGGGTGAGGTTCAATTCTCATTTCTACCAAGTAGATCCAAGCAATGAAGATAACATTGCTAAGCTTAATTTGCTTGATTTGTTCAAGTCCTGTGCTGGTAACTATAGTTTGTGTGAGTTCATATGTATAATGGCCATATCAGGTCCCCAAGATAGCATATCATGGCTATCCACTCCATATTCTGGACCTTAAATTATTTCCATTTTTTGTGAGGGTCCTTGAGTTTTGGTTGGTAAGTAGATACAGATGATTCATGTGTGGAAGAGTATTCAGTCATTCATTTGTAGCACTTTGACCTGGTAGGAATGTATGCATTAATCATTACACATTGCACATAAAAGTTTCTGTGATCAAGGCAGAGAGGAGGACTAATCTAATTTATATAAACACAAATATTTTTGTGGCAGTTTGACAACATGACTATTAGCAATACTACTAGGGTAATGTCTACTAGGGCCTATGTCATCTCAAGCCATGGGCTTTTGAACATGTTTACCTGGGATGAAGTCTTTCCTATAAATCAGGCAATGAATACAATTAGAAAGCAGTTGTTATGATCACCACATAACAATCAGGTAGTAGTGGGTACATGTTACCTGAAGGCTGATATTGCAGACTGCAAAATCTGGGACTGTATATGATCACTGATGTCCTTTCTCCACCCGCACACTGCACAGCTCCTTCCAACACCAAGAAAACTAGCCATCAGGGAGAATTTCCCATATAGTTTATGGTTGATTTTTCTTTGGTGTGCAAATAAAGTCTTTGTCTTGCAGTGAAATTCAGATTGAAACAACTTTAATGTTCCACTTTTACCTCAATAAGAATGACTAAAAAACAAGAAAATAAATTCTAGAAAATATATGTGGAGAAAGGATGACCCTAATTCACTGTTGATAAGAGTGTGCACTAGTGCCCTAACTTTGGAAATTTCATCAAAAATATTAAATAAAACTATGCTGAGTCCAAGTTTTATCTCTCTAAGGATATATTCAAATGACTCTCTATCTTATTGTAGAGACACTTGCATAGCCATGTTTATTGCCACTGTTCACAGCAGCTTGTAGATGGAATCAACCTAGATTTCCAACAAAGGACAAATAGATAATGAAAATGTGTGATATGTACAAAATGGAATGTTACTCAGTGGCAAAACAAGGATCAAGAACTCTGTAAGTTAATGGACAGAACTGAAAAATATATTCCGAGTGAGATCACCCAGGTCTATGAAGACAAATGCTTCATGTTATTATTCATATGTGGTTTCGAGATTTCAACATTTGCTTTGTGAGTTTAATTTATCGAAGCCAAATAACTAGAAATGAGCCATTGGGGTCTGAGGAATTAAGGGAAAAGGTATAGTAAAATGATAATAAAATGAAACCAGATGGGGGATACTGGAGAAAGAAATTTTTCAAACATGAAGTGGTATTGGGAAATTGAGAAATGAGGCAGTGGTGTAAAGCAAACCAAAATTAGGGGTGTTAAGAAAGCTGTGTGTGAATATGGGATCTTGCAGCATAAGTGAAAATTAAAATTATAGAAGATATGGAATGTGTGTGGTATGAGAAAACAAAACAAGAATATTGGGAGTCAAGGAAAGTGTACTATAGAGTAAAGAAAAACAAAAATTTCCATTTTTATTTCTATAACAAAATTTAGGGAATTAATGAACAATTCATAGTTGCCTAGATCTAAATTTGCAATTTTCTTTGGGTTGACATAAAACTTTTGTGCTCAGATTATGATGTGGTTTTATGGATCAGCTGATAAAATATTTCCATCAACAAAGATAAATTTAATAAAACTATGCAAACCTGGTTATAATTAGATGAGATGTAGCTTAGCTATTAGTATTGTCTCAGTGGTCTCATTCTCATCATGATCTATGGTTATCTCAGTTATTGCAGAAAGCTGAGTAAAAATGGATGAGATTTATATTTTATTTGAACCTGGGAGCCTTTGAATAGAGGTACCTGCAGGGGTGACCAGTACTGCTTCCCAAAGACATGAGTTATCAATTGAACATCTCAGTGCCAGGCACATGATAACTCCTTAGGGTCACAGAGACACTATAAATGCTGATAACAGTATAATGTGTTGTCATTGCTCTTAGTTGCCCACAATAACTCAATAGTTAGACTTTATTTCTGGGCAAAAAAATAAAAATAAAATCCCAATAGATTGTAGGAGCCAGAGCAGATGGATGACTTAAGGAAACTATCCTCCGGACACAACAGGACTGACGCACATATGAATGTATAAAGTCTGTGACAGCATGGACAATGCCTGGACAAATCCTATCCAGATGGGATTCCATTGTTGAGAGAGGGACACAGACACAGGATCTCAGTCCAAAGAAAGAAGTTACAGCCATTGACATTTGCTTGCAAAGGAAGTTGGTATTTTTGTAGATATTTTCTATCTTATTAATTTTTTGTGAATTTCCTTTTATATAATTTTTCTGCAAATATTTTGGTTCCAGAATTGTATTCTTAGGGGTTTTTATTTTGGTTGGTTTGCTTTTGGAGTGTTTGCTCATGTGTGTGTGTGTGTGTGTGTGTGTGTGTGTGTGTGTGTGTGTGTATGTGTTTTTTATTCTATGTATGTTTGCTTTAAATCCTTTCTTGAATCTTTGTTCTTTTGTATTGTTTTTGCCTCTGTGTGAACTTTCTACAACACGTAAGAAAAAGTGTGAAGCTAGATGGCGGGGAGGCAGGAAGGATCTAGGAAGAGTTGGAGGAGGCGAGTCAGTAATTAAAATATGTTATATGAAAATTTATTTTCAAAAAATATATAAGAAGTAAAGAAAAACTTAATAAAATATACAAGAAAATATAAACCTGTGAAAAGTTTAGGAAAGATTCTTTACTGTGATTGAGCATGGAAATATCGCATGTCAATCACAGCAGGTGCAAGTCAGCTAATAAATTTTACAAAAGGAAATCACAGAGGATACCGAGATCCCTACACACCAACTTCATCTCTCTACTAGGGATTTTTGGCTACATTGCGCCCCCCGCTTGTTCTGAGATCCCCTGAATGTGGATTTGTCCTGGCTTACAATGAAATTGTACTGTCTTGAGCAGTAGGAATATATCAATGCAACAACAGTACTCACAGGGCTATGCGGCAGGAATAAATTGTAGCAAGAATCTTAAAAGGTTCTTATTAATAAAATCAAACCTGAGCAGGGTATTGGGGTGAATGCTGGAAGATCAGAGACACAGAACAAGCCACAGCTACATCACCTTGCTAGTTTCTCAGCTGGTCTTGTTTCCTTAGACTGCAAGCTTCTGAGTCCTCATCCAAAATGGCTCTCAGCTGAACTGTGATGCTCAAAGCCTAAATGCTTAAACTGCCAAATGCTGCTAGTTTCTGGTCTCCATGCCTTATATATCTTTTGCTTTATGCCAACACTCCCTGGGATTAAAGGCTTGATTCCTGGGATTAAAGTTGTGTATCACCAAGCCTGGCTGTTTCCAATGTGACCTTGAACTCACAGAGATCTGCCAAGCTCTGCCTCCCAAGTGCTGGTATTAAAGGCATGTACAACCACCACCCAGCTTCTTCTATGCCTTGCTCTGACCCATTTATTTTTACAATATAAAGCATATTTCAGGTATACCACATAATTCTACAGGCCAAGCAGTTATAGAAAGATCAAACAGAACTCTAAAGTACATGCTAAATAAACAGAAAGGGGTAACAAAAAACCCTCAGAAATAGACTGCATAATGCTCTATTAACTTTGAATTTTCTCAGTGCTAATGAGCAAGGAACAACAGCTGCAGAGAGACACTGGACAATAGGAAAAAAAACTACACAATTAAATCAGCCTATATACTTCAAGGATGTGCTGACCACAGAATGGAAACCAGGATATGTGTTACGTTGGGGACAAGGTTTTGCTTTTGTTTCTGCAGGAGAAGATAAGCTGTGCATACCATCAAAATTGATAAAGGTTCCATTTGAACAAGAGAGACCTCTTAATTAGAGGAGGTGATAGTTCATCAACCAACATGACCATCCAGTTTAAACTCACTTATACCATTAATATATGCATTTTCATTTAATCAGATGTAACTTGCCAAAAGGGAACCTCCCCAAAATTAGTCTTGGGGAAGGGTTTTTGTATTTGTCTTTTAGGAGAATGAAGGCTAAGGAATCTGAAGAACACTGGACAAATGAGACAACTGAAGAAATGGGACAATTCATCTATCCCAGTAAACAGAGTAAAATGGCTTATTGGTATATCATCTACAAAATTTCATAAATCTTCCTAATGTTTGTTTCTGCTTTTCTCTTAAAAAAATAACACTATTGGTCTTCTTGTAGTCCCAGTTCAATTAAAATTTAAAGCTAACTTTGTAGTTAGAGAATGGCTCTCCTTTAAACTCAAGAATGTTGTTAAAAGGAAAATGCGAACTGCTTGTATCATACCAGAAGAAAGAGCCATCCACTGATATGGGAAAAGAGAAAAACCAAATTAATTAGGGGACTATTCTACTACTAACCTGAACTCTTTGATTCTATTCTGATTCTTTAAACTTTTCTAAAAGTATAAATTTTATATCAAAATTTACAAGATTAATAATATATATACTAATACTGTAAATATATATTGTAAATAAATATATTGTAAGATATATATCTTGTAAATATATATATATATATATTTATATATATATATTTTTAAACTTTGTTAAGATAATAATGGTCATATAGAGTACTAATTAATTCTAGAGAAAAGGCTTCAATTAGCTGCCTATACATGTCTTTGTGTTCAAGTCTCTTATCAGTTTTCTGCAGGAAATCATGGCCAGGCCTAACGTCTACTGAAATCTCCAGGAAGAGGATGGGGCCCCACAATGCAAATTCCACATGGACAATAGTAATATGACTAAGCTGATAAACACCATCTACAGATCAGCTTTGGACTACAAAGTACTCAGAGCAATTTTGAGAGGGTAGCTGAGATGATCCAGTTTCAAAGACTACTTGAATAAGGACTTGAGATAAACCCTAAACTTTGGAATTATGCTCAAACTAGACAACAAAGGATATAGCTACCTTTCCTAGAATTTGACAATTAACCCAAAATTTTTCTTTTCAGAATAAAGATACCTTCACCCATACCCAGCAGGAAGCAATTTTAAGAATAAGATGCCCACATTCCCAAAGAAATGGTGTGGGGCTGGTGTTTTTTTGGTCTTTTAATGGGTTTTGGGTCTGGGATAGTTTTCATTGTTTAGGAGGGTTGGTTATGAGTTGTTATTAAGGGTTAGGAAAAGGGCTAGACAAAGGAGATTAGACTTAAGGTGCTTGTTTTTTTAAAAAAAGGAAAAAGACAATTACTAGTTTTAAATACTTTACATTGGATTGGATTGGTTTATATTGTATATATATATAGAGAGAGAGAGAGACAGAGAGACAGAGAGAGAGAGAGAGAGAAAGAGAGAGAGAGAGAGAGAGAGAGAGAGAGGAGAGAGAGAGACAGAGAGAGACAGATTGTTAGAATATGCCATACACATATTTCTAATCTTGCGAGGAAGATTAAAACAGAAATGGAGGAGGGGTGGATTGAGGGGAACAACAGGGGAACTGGAGGTACTTGGAGGAGAGAAGAGAGGGGGAATCTGTGGCCAGAATGGTTACTACTTCACTTACTGAATCTTAGAATTTGACCAAGTCATTGTTTTAACTCTTATGCCTTCCATAGGCAAAGATACAAATTCTTGTTTGAGTTGAAAAAGGCTGCAAAGACCCTGTTTTCTCCTTTTGTATTACAAGTGGGAACTGCTGGAACTGGATCCACCAGAGAGGAGCCTGGGATTGAGAGGGACATTGATGATCATGTAGGCACAATTGAAAATCAGTCTCTGAACCATCCAGTCATCATCTCTAATTATACAAAGCCATTTATTGTAGATATAACTGTTTTGTTAAATAAGAAACAGAGCCAATTTCAGAGTTAAAAGCCAAGATTTCAGAGCAATAGCTGAGAGCTGAAAAACCTTACCCTTCGCTTCTGCTGTCTTTCCTCTCCACCAGAGAGCTACTTCCTGTGTCCTGTCTTTTATATAGACTTTCTGTTCTGCCTTCTTATTGGTTGTAAACCCAGCCACATGACCTCCTCATCACTGCCTGTCTGTACAGACCTTCAGGTCTTCTATGGTTGGTATTGAGATTAAAGTGTGTGTCGCCATGCTGGCTGTATCCTTGAACACACAGAGATCCTGCCTAGCTCTGCCTACCAAGTGCTGGGATTAAAGGCGTCCACCACCACCACCCAGTTTCTGCCATGGCTTGATCTGACCTCAAGGCAACTTTATTAATATGCAAATAAAATCACATTTCGGTAGAAATAAAATATCACTATATTTCTCCCTTTCTATTTTAATAAAAAGAAAAAAAGTTATAACTAATATAAGAAAAACTATATATAAAAGTACAATAAGTATATACCATATATACAAGCAATAAATACCTAAAAAAGTCTCATCCATTTGTATATGACAAATTCAGAGAAAAATCATTCCATTATCTATCCTATTTTGGTAATTCCAAAATGTACCTGATTCACTTTCTATCCTAAATTACATTGCTAACAGAACTGTCTTATAACGTCTTTCAAATTTATACACTTCCACCTCTTTGGTGAGTTTCTTTTCTGAAATTCTTAAAGAAAACAATAACTATAACTAACTGATCTTCAACCCCTCAGAGACCCAAGCAGGAAATAATACTACTAATAAAAAATAAAAACAGGAAGTGCATGCAAGCAGCTTCCAAAAAAAAATGTGAGTTGACAGAAACAGCCAGCTGCCTGGACAGTCACCTGAGGTTTTTCTGCAGTGTTGGGGCATCATCTTCAGCCTATAGGCATAGCACATCTGACAGACTCACATGGTCAGCAGTTTGACCTCACACCTGAATTCCACTAGTGTCATGACATGATTCAGGATTTTAAATGGTAGAAATTGTTGAGATATTTTTTTTAATTCAGCTGTCCATTCTTCTTGGGTTCATCTCAGCATCCTGTTCTGTTCCACATCCCTCTATTAAATGCTAGTCTACTATTGAGAGGTGTTTGCTTAGTTATTCTTCAAGAATAACTGTTTTATCTGCTGTTCCACTGCACCTCAGAAGCCACTGGCCCAGTGCCTGTTCAGTTGCCTTAGAAGAAAAGGGCATGGTACCTTTTCCAGATTGTAAAGGCCACTTACTTCAGGATGGTGACATATTGTCCTGGATTCAGAAGATGCCTTTTGTTAAAGCCACAACCACACTTGTTTTGGCAAGAATCAGTAGTCTTTTGTTTCATGTCGTGTTTGTCAGCAGTTGATTTGAGGATACTTTGTTGACCAGTGGATAACTTTTGCCACAATGAAAGTTAACTCCATGTGCAGTTTCTTCATGTCCATATTTTTCTCTGAAGTAGATTGGTACTGCCAGGAGCAGACATGTCTCATAGTCATAACAACAACAACAAAAAAACTTTCTAAGTTATTAAACATTTAAATGCCATATTCTGTAGATCTCTGAAGGGTTTGAAGATGACCTGTCCATCTAAAATGTTTCTGTTTGATCTTGAAAACACACCTAATATGACTACAAGTTCGATTGTAATACTAATAACTTTCATTTCTATATGTCCTAATAGTTGGTAATAATAACATTCAAGGATCAGCAAATTGCATTACGTTGTTAAATGAATGGTATAAGTACAATATCTTGAA